>NW_009647044.1:0-729 GCF_000708025.1 Charadrius vociferus
ACAAGAGGCACGGCTGTCTACTCGTCCACAAAGCTTATCATGTCATTCTGGAAGACACAGAGGTGAGTCAAAGCTTCATTTCTCCTTCATAACTTCACGCTGACAGCTCCCCATCACATCCTAGCCCTTCCTGGCCTTGGAAATTCTTTTTCACATGGTTCTGCCCATCACCGCCACAGGAGCCAGGTCAGGCTCACTAGTGTCCACGTTCTCACATCCTCCATCTTCATCTTCTTCAAGATACAAGGGGGATGACCTCTCTTCCTGTCTTCAGCAACTGCTCCCAGGCACCAGAGCCTTTCCAATCTAATGGCCAATGCCCTCGAAAATACTTCCCCAATTTCTTTCTGTATTTCCAGTTGCAGCCCGTAAGGCCATGTGGACTTGCATACAGCCAGTCGCACACTACTCCTTCTTACCTCATTTCACCTTCCTCAGCACAACCACTGCTCCAACTCTCCTTGGCAATCTCCAATTTCTCTTTCTTCCCATCAGACACTGCATAGAGAAGTGGCCTCACCCCTTGGTACTCACCCTAAATGAAGACCCAGAAGGCCATGGCTCATCACCCTTCCCATACTGTTGCTCTCACTCCCCCTCTGCCTCTCACCGCACTTTCACGCTCTCCAGAAATTCATCTGCCCCTGTGACGTGCCAAACATGGAGTACTGTGTTACGTCAGAGCTGTGGCAGCAAACATGCCAGGACCAGCTAAGGGGAGCGTTATGC
>NW_009647045.1:0-2627 GCF_000708025.1 Charadrius vociferus
AGGGATCAGTTTAGGAAAGCTAAAGCCATCTGAGGAACCTGAAGAAGCACAAGTCCATGGGACCTGATGAGAAACATCTTCAGGCCCTGAGGGAACTGGTGGATGAAATTGCCAAGCCACTATCGATCACATTTGAGAAGTGATGGCAGTCCGGTGAAGTTCCCACTGACTAGAAAAAGGGAAACATAACCCCCCATTTCTGAGGAGAGAAAGTGGACTTCACATGATCCAATGTGAATCATACAGAAGCCATTTTATTGATATTCTACTGTCCCTTATATACAGTTTTTCTATCCCTACTCACGTTCACGCATTAGTTGATTGGTTAATAGTCCTGTGCACAAGGCGAGCATGCGACTCGGATCGGTTCGTTCTAATCTCTGTTTTTCCCACCTCCTCATCCGACTCCTTCAAACATGTTTTTCTCGACTGGTGTGAAACAGTCAGTATCGCCCCTGTTTTTCTCTCCTCAAGGTGAGGCTTGTTTTCTCGACTCGTGTGAAACAGTCACTGTCGATCCTGTTTTTCTCTCCTCAAGGTGACTTCAAGGGCGAGGGCCTAAAGCCAGTCTGCTTCCTCGCATGGCCGGTTCAATATATGTCCATTGTCTCTTAAGTATGCTCCCACACGTTTCCAAAAAGGGAAAAAAGGAAGACCCGGGGAACTACAGGCCAGTCAGTCTTACCTCTGTGCTCAGCAAGATCATGGAGCAGATCCTCATTGAAACTCTGCTAAGGCACATGGAAAATAAGGAGGTGATCAGTGGCAGCCAACATGGCTTCACTAAGGGCAAATCATGCCTGACAAATTTGGTGGCCGTATACGAGGGGGTTACAGCATTGGTGGATAAAGGGAGAGCAACTGATGTCATCTACCTGGACTTGAGCAAAGCATTTGACACTGTCCTGCACAACATTCTGGTCTCTAAATTGGAGAGACATGGATTTGATGCATGGACCACTCTGTGGATAAGGAACTGGCTGGACGGTCGCACTCAAAGAGTTGCAGTCAATGGCTCGATGTCCAAGTGGAGACCAGTTATGAGCGGTGTTCCTCAGGGGTCGGTACTGGGACCGGCACTCTTTAACATCTTTGTCAGCAACATGGACAGTGGGATTGAGTGCACCCTCAGCAAGCTTGCTGACGACACCAAGCTGTGTGGTGCGGTCAACATGCTGGAGGGAAGGGATGCTATCCAGAGGGGCCTGGACAGGCTTGAGAAGTGGGCCCAAGCCAACCTCATGAAGTTCAACAAGGCCAAGTGCAAGGTCTTGCACGTGGGTCGGGGCAATCCCACACACAAATACATGCTGGGCGGAGAACGGATTGAGAGCAGCCCTGAGGAGAGGGGCTTGGGGGTGTTGGTTGATGAGAAGCTCAACATGACTTGGCAATGTGCGCTTGCAGCCCAGAAAGTCAACTGGATTGAAGAGAGGACCCAATGGAAACTTATTAACTAACTTTATTTTTAAGGAAGAGGCCTGGCTTTAAACTATTACAACTATCACCCAACAAAGAGAACAGGACCATTGAGACATGAACTCGTTCTCAGCCAGAACCAGCTCGGCGGCTTTGGCAACCAGATAAGGACAGTTCACCAAAACAATACAGTGATAAAGAGGAGTAACCGACTATCAGAGGATTCTGAAGGACCACCAAGAGACTATAATGCGCATACGGGAGTGGGCAATAACCAACGGTAATGAGTTCCCAGAAGATTAATGAACATGTTAATAATTTCTCAAAAACCTTGTGAATATGTATATATGGCATGTATATAAGCTGTATAACTAACCCTTTACGGCATGCACGTTAGGAGGAGCGATCCCCTGTGCGTCCAGCACTGCAATAAAGAATACCTGCTTAATAGTCACCAAGACTATTGAGTCCTAATTTCAGCTTTTCACGGCATCATTTTGGCACCCTAGGTGGGACCTGCTTTGCTCAGCTGCAGGACCCGCTGAGAACAGGACTCCCTAGGGTACCCCCGAGATTTCCCAGAGGGACTCCTCACCTCAGTTGGATCACTGCGGGAGCAGACAAGGACCATCTAACAAGGTATTCTTTAAGTATTCTTTAAGCTTTCGGTTCACAGGTAAAACATGTTCTGGTTTAAGGGACCGGTCAATAGGGGGTTCCCATAAGTCCTAAGAGATGTCTTACGCAGGGCGACGTATACCAGGCTACTAGTGCCTGCGGGTATACAGTTGGTATTGGTACAAAACTTTGCGCAAGTGTTTTTACTTCTGTTTTTGTGCATGCTCGCTGTAAGTAGTGTACTCTGGTATGTAGTAAGTTGGTATGGGCCCAGTGGTAAGCTACGTACTTCTGTAATAATGTACTCTGTGGCGGTATTGATTTATTGGTATTGAACTCGGATATACTCATAAGGAATTGTTTACTGAAAATTGATTTGGATTTGGTACTTATGAGTGTATGCATTATCCTGTGAGGGGTGCAGCCGAAGACAAACGAAATGAGTGTAGGGTCTCAGGACCCTTATAACCTTATTGTTAACTCTGTTATTAACCAGTATTTTGTTACGCACATATTAACATGCTGTGTGTCATGAAAGTGTAAATTAAGAGGATAGCAGAGGCATTTTGGAAAAAGTCCGTTGTGGTAAT
>NW_009647046.1:0-33625 GCF_000708025.1 Charadrius vociferus
AAACCTGTAAAAACAATCACAGAAGATGAAAAAATAAAATACAGGAAAGGAGAAATGGACATCCTGGAAGGCATTCTGAAAAGGCATCCTGCAAAGTCATTCCAGTCTTGCAGTTACACTATCAAGGTTCTCAACTTCAGACTCCCTTTAATTTTCATTCCTATCTTCCTTCTACAAAGAGACACTTTCCTTATTTACTGATTTATAGGCTCAGTCTATACAATTCTTCTGTGCAAAATTAACTATATATTACAAAATGCTACATTAAGAGAAAAGTTTTTTGCTTTTATATCCAATTATCAATTTTAATCCATGAATTAGAGCTTATTTTTAAAATTCAACAATAACATTAAGAGCATATTTAATGGATGAAGTTAGAAACATACGCACGAAGTACAAAAAAAGCTGAAAGCTGGCATAATAAGAGTGTAACAAAGGTCTTTATTAATTTATGAAAACTTCTACCTATTTGTGAAAACAAGGGTATTTACCTTTCCTTTCTCATTGAAATTGAGAATGTACACATGGCTGATATCAGGGAGCCTTTTTCCCTTGAGACCTAAGCAATACATTGACTAAGAACAAATCTCATAATCCATTCATTCAAACCATGCACTTTCATCAGTAACAGTAACAATGTATACTCAATTACCTGGCAGATAGAGCAAAGAATTGGTGCTGAACATTAAATTGCAAAGACCACTGACAATGGTAATTTGAAAGGATAAACAAACGTTTATTTATGTGAAATGGAAGACACAAAACCCAAACATTTCTGTGTGATACAGGACCAGAGTGGGAGATGACACCAACTGTTGTGTTCAGACTCCACAAAGAAAAACATCAGGAGGGCTGGTGTCCCACCCCATCCCCACAGACCCCCCCAGCCATTCCGTGGCTGTATCTGACTCCACTTCCCCTCACCAGGCCTGATCGTGACCTCCACCTACGGCCTCACATCCCAGCCTGACCTTGGCCTGTCCCATGGAGGTGCCTCATGCCGCAGGGCTGGGGCTGTCCCCAGCCAGCACCCCAGCCCTGCTCCCTAGCAAGGGACCCTGCTCCCTGGATAGGCCCTGGCTGGTGAGGCCCTGCCCTGCTGGGGCGACCTCACAGACCCCCACCCCTAGGGAGCCCCAGCCCCACTGCGCCCTGGCAGTAAGCTTCAAAGGGGAAAAAAAAAAAAAAAAAAGAAAAGAAAAAGTATCTGATAAAACTTTTTCCAGTAAGCAATTTCCCTGTAAGATCAACTCAGATCACCTGAATGACATTCAGATACACTCAAAGCACTAGAAATCTCACAGCTAATTCTCACGTGAAGGATATTAAACAAGTTCTTCCAACCTTCAACTCAAAAACAGACTTTTTGGAGAAGGTTTCCTCAAGTGGAAAAGAGTTTTTGAGTAAGATTTTCCTCAGTTTATTCTAACCAAACACCCTCAAAACATTAGGTGCATTCACCACCTATCACTGCTAAGAAAAAAATAAATAGGAAAAAATAGCAGTCCATTAGCCTGAAGTAGCTTGTGAGGATGTTTGTGTTTCACATGGATACATTTAATTATTGGTGTGGGTGGCAGGGCTCCATTACTCTGTGCCTTCAATCTTTGTAAAAATTACCCAACTGCAATATGAACCATATCCTTTAAACAGTGGTTTACGTTTCTATTCAGAAAACAGACATATGGTCTGAGATGCTCGTTCTAAAAAGCGGGTAAAACCATAGAGAGTATAAGTAAAGTCAATCTATGTAACTGTAACCTACACAAAGCCTACAGCCAACTGTAGTACCCATCAGGTATCTTGGGAATGCTATGCTGCTTGTTACTTCTTTAAATTTAAAAGAGTTACTGAAAGTTGACAGCATTTGTAGAGAAATAAAAATAGCCCTTTTTTTGGCACAATACTCTGCATTGCATATCAGCATGAAAAGTCATTGTCTTCTCTATTTGCTTTTCTCTAAGCAGCTGCATTCACTGCAGAAGCATTAACCAAGAATATTTTATCCACAAAAGCAAAAAAAAAAATAATCTTTCTACAACAGGTACTGCTTACACTTGTACCGACACTCCGTGTGGCACCTTTTATTCCTCTCATGAAAGGATTTCTTACAAACTCTCCATATCTGCTTTATATTGTTAGTGATTCTAATTATAGATATAAAACTTAGTTCTCTATCATAGGCCACAAGGAAAGAGAGCTGTTTCTCTGAAATTTCAGCGAGAACAGGTCTGGAGTTTTTTAACCAGCGGTAACATGGGCATCAACTTGTTCTCAAAAGCCACTGTATGTGTGTTGTGGTGGCTTGCACATAAAAGCCAGCCTAGAGATATATTCACACTCCTCTTAGGTTCTGCCTTATGAATGTGCAATTCAAATGTGCTCAGAAAAGCTGCAGTATCTTTTAATGGAAAAGATAATTCTATAAAGCTTCAGCAGTAGCTGCATTCATGGGAATCTCTTACATTATATTAAAAAAAGGACGGCAGGATTGAGTGCACCCTCAGCAACTTTGCCAACGATGCCAAGCTGTGTAGTGTGGTCAACATACTAGAGGGAAGGGATGCCATCCAGAGAGACCTGCACAAGCTTGAGAGCTGGGCCTGTGCAAACCTTATGAAGTTCAACAAGGCCAAGTGCGAGGTCCTGCACGTGGGTTGGGGCAATCCCAACCACAAATACAGGCTGGGTGGAGAATGGATTGAGAGCAGCCTTGAGGAGAAGGACTTGGCGGTACTGGTGGATGAGAAGCTCAACATGAGACAGAAAAGTGCACTCAGAGCCCACAAAGTCAACCACATCCTGGGCTGCATCAGACGAAGTGTGGCCAGAGGGTTGAGGGATGCGATTGTCTCCCTCTACTCTGCTCTCGTGAGACCCCACCTGGATTACTGTGTCCAGCTCTGGGGCCTGCAACATAAGAAGGACATGAACATGTTGGAGCAGGTCCAGAGGAGGGCCATGAAGATGATCAGAGGGCTGGAGAACCTCTCTTCTGAAGACAGCCTGAGAGAGTTGGGGTTGTTCAGCCTGGAGAAGGGAAGACTCCAGGGAGATCTTATAGGGGCGTTCCAGTACTTAAAGAAAAGATGGGGAGGGACTCTGGATCAGGGAGTGTATTGATAGAACAAGGGGTAACAGTTTTAAACTGAAAGAGGGTAGATTTAAATTAGATATGAGGAAGAAGTTCTTTACTCTGAGGGTGGTGAGAAACTGGAACAGGTTGCCCAGAGAAGCTGTGGATGCCCCATTCCTGGAGGTGTTCAAGGCCAGGCTGACGTTACTTCTACGGATCAGTGTTTTTTCATCCATGAGATCAACATAAAAGACTCACAGCTGACCTAAATCAAGGTTTTTTCATGCAGTACTTAGTTGTGTATCTTCACATTGTCATTACATAGCATGTGGAAATGTTGAATGCAGACCCTGTTTGCTTTTTACACACAGCATTATCTTCAAAATGTTTTCTTTATTATATTTCGAGTACCTATGATTTGAAGTTCAATTTCAACATTATCAGAGTAGCTTTCCTACAGCTATGGGATCTCCCTACATTTTTAATATAAGCTATTCATCAGCATTTTTATAATTAGGAAAAATGTTCCAAGGAGCTAATAAGAGCAAAGAAGATACATTATCACATATCTTGATCTGACATTACACAACAGAGCATCATTAAGAAAAGAGAACAAGATAGGAAGAGAAAGATCAAAGTGACAATATCAAGATTCTTCTCAAAGGCAGCAATGCTCATGCAAAACTTCTCAATTGTTAACCTTCTTCTTTAGCCTTCCTGCTATTGACTAACCAGCAGAACCAAGTTTTTAGAAACGCATGATTGTGATAAATCAATTTGGCATCAAGTTTTAAGCTTCAGGGTGCACTAGGCAGGACACAATGAGTCACTGCAATAGAGAAAAATCAGAGAAAAAAAATGTAAAATGGAATCAGAGCTAGACTAAAACAAGATAAGAGAGAACAAGGATAAGAGTGTGAATTAATTCTAATGGTATAATTACTGAGCTAGACACATAACTTGGTCTTTATTACACTATAGTCTATAAATTTCTATACTAAGCTGAGCTGTACCAGACATATCTAAAAGAAAAATACAACTTCTGGAAATAGTGTGATTTACTGCGAGAGGGGACAGCTTACACTACTGGAACAAAAGAAGTTAAAGATCAGAATCAGAGTCGTATTTACAAGTATTCCCATTGTTTTAATACACTGGTCTCGGAATAAACCAAAACCAAACCTCTACAAAGTCATTAAACTTAAACCACCAATGTTGCAGAGCATTAAAGAACTGACTGAAGTGGATGTGGACTGCCTCCTCCTTTATGTCATTAGGTCTTAAGTAGAAATTTGATAGTAAATTTTTGCTAGCATTATACGCATTGTCCTCTCTGATTCACTGCTTTCATTCATCTTGCTGTTCTCTATAAAGATGCAGACAAAGTATAAACATTCACGTCAGATCTTGAAACCGACGATGTAGCTTTCCTTCTTAGTTAGGAGAGGATCAAACATGAAATAGTGCTACAGACAAGTTTTGAAAATGATATACTTGAGATGTCAGTGAAGACTAAAATAAAGAATCATACATTTAAATCCTGGAAATGAACTCCTTGACTTATACAGAAACACAAAAAGAGAAAACCACTTCAATATATACCCTTAAAGATCTTACACTCAGTGGTCTTTTCTCCCACAGGAAAGGTAAATACCATTACTAATCTTAACAGTTGCTAAACACTTCACAGGATCAGATCCTAGGAAGTTACAAAATCATATGCTGTAAGACAGCTGGAAATACATATCATTTCCCATAGAATAATGATGAACAATAGCAAGAAGTCTGGTTATGTATCTTAGCAGCTACCATTAAGCTGTGACAAACTGGATATCTAATAAATATCTGACTTTAGAAAATGCTGTTAGATGCCATCTAATATTAGAGAGCAAGATGTTTTCACAAAAATCTTGCAGATAGATCTTGAGCTTTTCAATGGAGTTTCCATTTATGCAGATACTTGAAATTTAAGTATAGGAAAAATATAGTGATCACACTTCAGTGTTTACATGCTAATCTAGATTTGATAGTGTTAAAATTTCAAATACCAAGTCTTTCCTCTAGACTGACCTGAGAATTGGAAAAGAGTTGCGTTCAAATCATAACTAGAGTTATCACCCATTCTAAACAAAATCAGATCAAGTTGTCTAAACAACTTCTACTAACAATTCTTTTTTGTCTGGACTCCAGAACTTCCGATTTTCAAGATCCTCTTTCATTCTCTGCCTCACAGTAATGACCAGTATTCACATACAGAACTCAATTTCATGACTGGTGCGGTAAGTTTGACTGGTTAATTTAAAAAAATATTTTTTTCTTGATTTGTTTGGTTGGTTGGCGTTCTGTTTTTTTGTTTGTTTGTTTAAGCATAGCAAGAAACAATTTTAAAACTTGCCTAGAGAAAGCATTCTAGATATTTTCCATGAAGTTATTACATAGCTTTGGCAAATTTCCCATCAATGCTGTTGGGGCATGAATCAAACCCAAGATTGACCCAAGAATATTGCATCATCTACATCAAATCAAAGAATCAGTTCTAGGTGGGAAGACTTGATTAAATGTACTCAGACTCAATGTACAATCTTGAGAATCTGCCACACTAACACCTGGAAACTAAATCATGTGAGAAGCAGCTTTGTGCCTGACATCCAAATGTCTTAAATCATACTTGGCACCTTATCAAACATCATCACTTTCATTGAGAAACACATATAAAAGCTCAAATCTCCCTATTGCAGGGCAAATGATTTCTTAAAACCTTATATAGTAAGAGGTATTGTGTCTAATGAGGCATTGCACATTAGACTAGCTCCCTGTAAAGAAGTGTTTGGCAGAAATCAGGGTTTTGGAAATGAAAACTCAGAAGAAATTTTCTGCCTTCCTTATGCTACCTCCCACCCTTAAGACAGCAGGTAGTGGCAACTCCAAAGTCTTTCAGAAATAAATTTACACTCAAACATTTATTTTCATTCTGCAGTTTAAGACATTGCTAAAATAACTGCATACAACAAATGGCAGGATTATATTTTTGATGATGATTTACTTTTGTTTCTTCATTAGATAAAAAAAGTTTCCCCCTTCCTTTTTGGGTGTACTGAGATATTTAGCGTTCTAGTTCCCCTCCACTCAGTTTCATTGCTCAACAGATTGTTCTTCCTTCCCTGTCTCATTCAATTTACTTGATTTTCAGACTGCAATTACTGTTCCAAGCCTGTAACTGGTGGCTTACGAAATCAACATATCTTGTAATTGAAACAATTCTGTAGCAAGACAGATATTAGCTTTCCAAACCAAAAGAGCAACGGGTTATACATGATTAAAGGCAGGGTCTCTTACACTAGCATATTTTAGTCTGTATTAAGAAAAAAAGTTTGAGATCTGTGGGTTTTTTCCATTAGATTTTCCATTAGGCTTTTCAGAGCTAAGTGTGCACAAGCGTGTCCCTTTTCACTTAGTGAAATATACATGATCAGCACTTGGTATAACAGTCCCCTCTGCAAAACAAAAGTGCTTTTCTTATGGTTCGTATCAGAATCTCTTGCATTTCTTTTCCTATCTTAATATAAAAGTGTGTGTATATATATGTATATATAACATGCCCATCTAGTAACTAAGCAGGCTTTGAATCCCTTTGCTTTGCTCTGTTATAAAGATTTGTTGTCTGTTTTTAAACTATGAGCACATACTACTGTTAGCACGGACAAATAAGTTAAATTGGTTACACTGTGTACTGGGACTCGAGTGTTTCAACATGCGGTAGTTCACTTGCATGCTCTGTTACTCCTCTGTTATGTTATTTCCCTTATGCATGAATTGTATTTTTTCTGGGGTTTCATCTAGTCTGACAAAGCCAGGCAAGTAAGAGTCATTTATTTTATTTTCCCCAGATAAAATATATGCAAACCTTTTATTCACTATACAATAGCTATTAAATTACTTTTCCAAGGCCTACAAAGCAATTTTGCATAGGACCCCGAGAAAGGAACAACAAACAATCTTTATGCATCCTGGTGCTTGTATGCCATCTTTACAATCAGTATCCTGAGGAATTAAATCTACCTGTACCCTAAGAAGACAAAAAAAAAAAAAAAAAAAAAAGAGCTGTGACACAAGAACAGAACACCTGAGAAATCCATGAGGTCTAGCAACAAGTTGACTTATAGTCCAGACTGAAGTCCAGCATTTGCAGCATTTGAGTAATTCTGCAATGAGTGGTCGGTGGGTTTATATTTCTGAAATACAGTACCATAGCATTCTCAGCAAAGCAAAAACAACTGAAAATGTGAAGTGGCTCAGAACTAGGTATTATCAGAATCAAATATACTCTTAAATTAAAATCAATATACAATAGCCACAGAATGAAAAGCTCTTTAAATCTTTGTGTGTTATCTTCCCATTCCTGGGGAGTTTGAAACATAGTTAATCTTTTAGCTTTGTCATAATTTTATTTAGATTAATATCTAAGTTTGTTTTGTTCTTGGTAGCAGTTGTTATTCTGAGAACAAAAAAAACCAAGGACAGTGACATCCACCCAAGGCATTTCTCATTTGTGCCAAACAAGGAAAAAATCCAGTCTTCCTGCTCATGAATGCAGAGGTACCTACAGCCACATAGTCTTGGATAAACCTCAGGGGTCAGTACTGGGTCCAGTCCTGTTCAATATATTCGTCAATGGTCTGGATGAAGGGATAGAGTGTACTATCAGCAAGTTTGCTGATGACACAAAACTAGGAGGGTTGGCTGACACGCCAGAAGGCTGTGCCGCTTAACAGAGTGACCTTGACAGGCTGGAGAGTTGGGCAGGGGAGGAATAACCCCATGCTCTGTGGAAAGGGACCTGGGAGTCCTGGTGGACAACAGGATGACCATAAGCCAGCAATGTGCCCTGGTGGCCAAGAAGGCAAATGGCATCCTGGGGTGCATCAAGAAGAGTGTGGCCAGCAGGTTGAGGGAGGTCATCCTCCCCCTCTACTCTGCCCTGGTGAGGCCGCATCTGTAGTACTGCATCCAGTTCTGATCTCCTCAGTTCAAGAAAGACAGGGAACTGCTGGAGAGGGTCCAGCAAAGAGCTACGAAGATGATTAGGGGATTAGAACATCTCTCATATGAGGAAAGGCTTAGGGACTTGGGTCTCTATAGAGAAAAGAAGATTGAGGGGGGATCTTATTAACGCTTACAAATACTTAAAGGGAGGATGCCAGGGGGATGGGAGCAGTCTTTTTTCAGTGGTGCCCAGTAATAGAACGAGGGGTAATGGGCACAAGTTTGAACATAGGAAGTTCCATCTTCACATGAGAAGGAACTTCTTTACTTTGAGGGTAGCGGAGCACTGGAACAGGCTGCCCAGAGAGGTTGTGGAGTCTCCCACTCTGGAGACATTCAAAATCCGCCTGGACGCTGTCCTGTGCAACCTGTTGTAGGTGACCCTGCTCTGGCAGGGGGATTGGACTAGATGATCTCCAGAGATCCCTTCCAACCCTGACCATTCTGTGATTCTGTGAAACCACCAGCTGCCCAATTCAAACCACTGCCTTACCTTAGAGTCAGCAAGAAGAAAGCAGGAAAATTACAAAGTTATACTTATTAATGAAAATCACATGAGGCCTCCTTTGGTCCAGTGGGAAAACAATGAAACTATGTGCATGATTTAAAAAAAAAAAAAAAAACAACCCAGAAAAACCAACCCACCCACAAACAGAAGATACGTTCATATTGGAATGATTAAGTTTAGACCCAAAGAACATTTAACATGCTGTCACTTTTAATATCAGTACTTTCTTCTGTTATGTGTAATACATTTTATAATATAGAAATATTCTGTACTAGTCACATGAATGTTATCACCTAACATATTTCTCCTCCACCTTTTTTAATAGTTGAGGAGATACAGCGTTTCGTTTTTCTTTTGCTTGTGTGTGTGTAAAGGGTAACCAAATACAAGACACAAAAGCACAACATGATCTATGGGTATTTATGGTGGTACATGGTCTGTAATTTATCCTAATAAAACTACTACAACACAGAATAGAATTAACAAGGTTGAGGGTAACTGAGCTGATATGGCATTGTGTACTAATTTTAAAAAGGTTTTTAAACCAGTGAATAGCTTGTTCAAGAGGTTCATACCTGAATCTTCTACAAGAGAGACATAACTGAACACCTTCATGGGGTTTGTTTTGGAGTCGCTGCACTTGGGAAAGATGGGGGTCTCCCCCTCCTTTCAATGGCAAGCAGTCTCATCAGATAGGTTGAGTTTTCTGGTCACAGAAGCACAAACTACTACTGGTTTCAAAACCAGCTCTTTCTGGAGATTTAGGCTAACAACTTAACCTCTTTGATTTGGCCTTTCTGTCAGCAAAACAGGGATGAAAGTGAACATGAGCTTATTATGAAGATTCTGTAACCAGCACGTTTGCTAAGCGCTATGAAGACAAACAGTGTAATTACCTGACTACTATGTATTACGATGCTAAGAAATATTCCCAGTTGAATGCCACCTAAAATATTGTGGCTTTCATGGTTTTGTGAGAAACGCGCTCACCATATTGAATTTCAGTCGGGGCAAATTTGGTGGAGCAAAGAATATTTATTACAGCGCTAAGAGTTACACAGGGGATTTCTCCCCCTGTGGCTCATTTTCCCCTTTACAAACGCTTGTTTTTATTTCGTATTCCTTATACTTACTCATGTTTTTTCTTCAAAAATAATTTGCATAATCAATGAGTTTTCGGAACACAACCCACCCCTAATTACATAATCGATGAGTTCTTGGAATGCAACCCACCCCCAAACATGCCCCTCATTTCTAGTGGCGAAGGCGCTATGCTTCCTCAGGGGTCTTCCTGGTGGTCATCGGAGGGAGGCTCAAAGTCTTTATCACCATGTCCTTCTTGTGGCTTCTTTATTCTTTACACTTCTGTGGTTATCTTAGCTAACTACACCACCTTTTGTTTTGCAATGGTTCGGTACTTCCAACTGTTGCTTTCATCTGATATCCTATCTAACACTATCCCTTTTCCAAAGCATCGCAAGTATGCACCCATCTTAGCTGAAGCCATCGCAAGCACACATCCATTTTAGCTGAAGCAAGATTTTCTGCTAAATTACTTATTACAGTTTTAAGAACTATCAATAGGCAATGAGTTGTTAGACAGTTACATGGAACTTGATAACACAAGAGTAGCTTCTTTTTCTTCCCTCTTCTCCTCTTCTCTAGAATATACAGTCTTACATTCTATTTTTTCAATCCAATTTCTAAGCACTCAGCCAGAAGAGCTACTGTGTCTAATAGTAGTTAGCAGGGACAAGAAAACAGAAAGTCTGGCAGCTGTTGCAGGACCACACAGAAATTGTTTTAGCTCTTGCACAGTAGTAAAGATTGGTACACTCACTAGCTTTTCATGGGAAGTTACCCTAATTCTAGATTTATACAGCAGAAATAGTAAGATTTTAATCTATTTTTATGTGGAAAGACAAGGAAGAATTTTACTTGTGTGGCATACTCCATTACTGATTTGAGAGAATCCATCAAATACAAAGCATCAGTTAAATATCTCTTAAAAACAATATTAAAAAGCTTACCATTCAAAATATTTTCATACTGTTTGTGGAAGGCTAATGTGCAAGTGGAAGCGGCAACTGAACGGAATATTATAGTGGAATAGTTTGTGCAACACTAAGAATGGTGGTCAAACTTGAGATGAGAAATTTATATTCTTGCTTCATAGAAGACTGTCACATAAAAGTCATCCCACTGCTACATTCAAAATCCTGGCCAGACAACCCACAGAAAACTCACTCACTCTCTTAATTTCTGTGTCAAGATTAGTTTTGATAAAACTTAATCATAGTCTGTGTAAACCCTGTTGGTTCTATCCCTGGTCAGGTCCTCACAATAACAATAATAAGAGTTTCCAATAACTCTAATGCAGATTTGTGAACTTAGATAGAAAACAAACTCATTCGTTTCTTTTACAACATCAATGTTACAACTGCTGTCTTCAAATTCTATACCAAATACCCAAAGACTGCCTAGAGAGTTCCATTATTTTATTACCATGGCTTGGATTTCATCTTTCTGTGAGAAAATCCAGTAAACAAATAATTTAGAAATGAAAGACAATTAATTTAAGAAGAATACATGTCCCGAGAACAAAGCACAATGCAGACTGTTGAAACAGACTAAATATGTTTGTCCTTTGACTTTAAGATGAGTAACTACACTTGTAATTTCCCAATCATTTGATATTTAAACATGTTCAGAAAGAGCCAACCAAACAAGGGTTCATCCTCAAGGAGAACTGCTGCTCTGCCGAGGAAATGAAGCAAATCAACGCTTTCAAAGGCAGATGCATTTTCGAGGCTGCAGAGCAAGGGCAGCTCCCACCCTCCGCACCCTTGCGCGCAGGGAGAGGTGTGGGAGGTTGACGTTGCAGAAGAATACTGAGGTTTTATTTGACTAATAATTAAAGCCATCAGATTCTATTTGCAAACTGAAAGCATCTTGTTAAAAAGCACGACACGTCCAAGGCTTTATGAAAACATTTTCTTGTATTTGCAGCGAGGAGAAGTCAAGTTATCTCAGATTCCCCTGTGCTGAATGAACCAAGTCATTAAACTGGCATTTGCATTGAAAGGCTTTTCACAGGGTTTTCTGTCAGGCCTTTCAACCAGGAATGAAATGAATGAGGGCCAGCTTACAAATGATACATTGTTGAATGTATGTGGGAGAAAACAGCGACCATTGTGAATGCAGGTGGGAAAGAAAAATGAATAGACAAGGAAGCTCAGGGAGACCGAGAATCTCATTATTGATGGACTATGTGCATGTCTTTAATGAAGTTTACCCAATAAAAGATGGATTTTCGCCCTGATCCTCCTCTTTAAAAATTAATTACATTGAAAAATATGCAATGGTGGTGAAACATCTCAAAGATTATATATGCTTCTCTTTTGTCATTATACTACTAATTAAGATCTAGAAAGACTCTTCCTTCAAGTACCTCAAAGCATTCAAGTATTTCAAAACTCATCCTAATCTTACAGAAATACCCTCATTCAGATGAGGAAACTGAGGCATAAGGTACCAATAGCATGCAAGAAGAATGACTTAAAACCTACTTTTTTTTTTTTTTTTTAAGTCCAGTCCTTTAACTAAGGAATTACACATTAATCTTCATTTTATCTTCTCTAAAGTAGGATGCAACTAATGCCAAAAGTTTAAACAAACAAGAACAAAAACAGAAGCAACAGATGCTTCTACATGAAACACTGCATGAAAAATATTATGTCCCTGTCACAATCTTTTTCTCTGTAAATAGTCTCAGATAGTCTTCTGCCATATTCTTCACAGCTGCTTCATCAGTTTTCTCTACTGTTGTCTGGTGGCAGCTTTTATCCACATTTTTTCTCACTGAAAAGGCACTTCTCCAAGTCTCATTTGAAAACACTTCTTTGCCATTCTGCTTTCTTCCTCCTGTTTTTGTTTTGCAATGTAACGTGCTTAAGCAGTATTTTTGCACTGTATCATCTAGTATTAGTCTCTCACCATTTAATTTTGCAAGCCGCTATGTGTTACTATTTACAATGAAAATGCTTAATTCTACTAATTTTCAACTGATAAACTGTATCTCCCTTTCCTAAGAATATCATTACCTTCACTTGATTCTTAAAAACTACTTATTTTACTCCTCAACCTCCATCTCAGAGACCTTAACTACCTTATAGTTTTTCCTCCAGGTTAATAACACTAAACAGAGTAGGATCAGGAAATGATCCCTGAGGGCTGCAGCAGAAATACATATGCAATAACCTTTTGAGATGATTGCGCCTTTCTAATGGAGTCAACATGCAGAGTGCTTTTTATTATTCTATTTAAAAGGTAATAACAGCAGCACCCTAAAATGCCTTTTAAAAGTCTAAGGACATGTTTCTTCCATGCAATAAATGTAATACCAAATCACCTGAGCTACTGCCATCTTAGCACAGAAAGTACCATCATTGCTGTATCAGCACACTGAGACTTGCAAGGAGAGCTGAACACTTTACAGATCTTTTACTTCCACTAGAAGAACCAACTAGTCCTTGATATCACAAGTCTAACCCAAAACTGAAGTCAGGAAGGGAGCATAGGCTGTGAGTCTGTCTCACCCACCTAGGTATCTAAAGAGCCAGGATTCAGACATACCTCTGCATATCTCGCGCATCTCTTAACTTTGTGTTAATTATGAATCTCATTTGCTGATGATCATCATGCATTCCAGAGACATTATGTAAGTCTCATTTGGGACTAACGAACAAACAAGAGATTTTAAACCCAAAAAGGTTCAAAGTTAAAGAACTGTCAGATACACTTGTAATTTAATTAAAAATACAAAGCTAGCTATCTTGACAATGGATGGTTGTTTTTTAATTTTATTCATTAAAATAATTACATTACTTTTTACACTTAAGACACAAGTATTAGGTAGGACATTCATCCACTCTTTATTATTTTCTAATATTGATAAAATACTATTAACCTTCTTCTAGAATGCTCCAAGATTTGTGAAATACCAATGTTACAGATGACTTGTCCAGATCAGTTTTAAAATAGCTGCAAGAAGTTCAGTCCAAATATCTACTTGGAACTCAAAGGTTAAAAACATTTTGCTTCAACAAATACACTACCTACTAGGAAAGTGGAAAATAATTCATTGTCAGTTAAATACATAAATCAGTGCTTTTCAATACAACAGTATAAGACATATTCATCTTCCTGAATTATTGGTAGTACCACTGGTTCCATGTTGTTAGATTTGTATCTTCTTATATTTCCTTTTATCCCTAAGACATACATGTTTATTTATTAAGACATATACTTTAATACATATATTTTAAACACAATTTCTATACATCATCCTTCTGTTTATTACCCTAAGACACCTCTTTGTGTCATTTTATATTATCACCTGTAGCTCCTAGAAAAATAAATAAAGTACTTTATTTTTTTTTTTTTTTAAAGTTTCATTTTCTCTACAAACTATTTGTTTTAACCCGTGAAGCACATTTTTTAAGACCATCATTATAAAACATTCTGAAAACAGTTCCCAAGCATCAGTTAGTCTTCTCTCCAAATACCATCTCATAGATCGGGAATCCTACCTGTTTTCAACTGTTCCTAAGCTATATTGAAAGCTGGACATGGCTTGTATTGGTTTGGAGTTTTCTTTTTGCACATAAGTCATAATCCTATTATATAATATAATTTTTAGTTCTGTCATGTTTTATTCTATATATAAGACTCCCTACATTGTATGTAAGGTTTTTGAACATGGAATTTGTAGTCTATAGAAGTGCTAAAGCTGTTTGGGTTGCCGAGGTTGGGCAGGGGCCACCACACACCACAGGCAGCATTACATCTCCAGCATATGCAAGTCAAGCTGAAACAGTCTTTGCTAAAGCATTTTTATCCCGTGATTTTATAGATGGCAAAGAACTGAATATTCCATTTTCTTGTGTGATTTGGCAATTGATAGGAGAATAATAAATACTACATTTATGTTTCATATCACGAACATGCAAGTATTCTAGATCATTTGCTCGTAGTTACCAGGGGTTTGGAAATAAGTAACATCATTTTACGCGAGTGCAACTTCATTGCTCTTTTTACCCACTTAGTCATTCTTAATAAGGTCATAAATATTTATTTTAACATTTCAATTCCAGGGACTGAAATAGCCATATTTTAGTTACTACTTCATCAAGTTTAAATTTGGAAATGAGCAATTTCAATTAATCTTAAAAATAATAATAAGAATAATTAAGCTCCTAACACTGAGTTTGGCTATGACATGATTTCTTTTCATATTCTGGCAGCCTAATCATTGCCTTTCTCCATTTTTGACTCTGTGCTATATAAAATACGTTATAGCCCATTCCATACCTCCTCAGCACTTCAAGCATGAGTTTAAAGAGATTCTGATATATCTAGAAGACTCATTTTCTGAAAACAATTTCCCTCTACTCTGAGCAAAATATCACAAATTGGAAAAGATTTCTTTTATTCACACAAATATAAAATTTCAGGTGAGGATTATCTGTCTTCTGGGCATATATTCTGGTATGATAGATCTGAAATTGGAAGATTGTATACAATACTATCATACAGTACATGAATTATTAGAGTAACCTGTATTCCTGAAGAAAACCTGCCATCGCTACCCCCCTTCCCCACAAAATAACAAGAAATACGGCACAAATTGCAAATCAGAAGTCATGATTTTTATTTATGCCACAATTGTAGTGAGCACTGACCTGAACCTAAACAAGCCTCTCAAACTTCTCCTCCAAACATCCTTCAACCAGCAAGGTTGCAGATCTGCAACTCTTGTTGGCCAGCTTCATTCATCTAAAAGCTGCTTGGTTGTTAAGCTTTGTACTCAGCCCTCCTCCATGGTGTCATTATTTTATTTTTTTTTTTTAAACTGTTCAAAACCAACCAGTACACCTAGTTTCAGCCAACATTGCTGGCATCAAGATGCAAACAGTATTGTTTTGTCTGTACTCCTCATGGCCAGTAAGTCTTCAGCAAGGTCCAACTTCAAAGAGTGAATATTTAACACTTTGTAAACCAGATGTTGTATTTTAATATCCAAATCAATATCTATGATACAAATTCACTGGAAAAAAACCCCATAAAACTAAATTTCATGAAAACACATCAGAATTTCTTAGCTCTTCATTTGCAAGCTGATAAATAGACCTATTTTCCTTGCCATTGAAATATTACGTATTTCAGGCAGAAATGGATACTCATGGATTTGTATTATGTTCCTCTAGCTCATGTGTTTAATCTGTAACCTCTGTTCTCAGGAATTCAGTCTGAATTATTTGTTTTATACTACAGCTTAAATGAAAAGGTCTGTTTCATTACTATGCATAGTCCAGAATGGAAAAAACCAAAATTATCTTAAAATCTTTAATATGCATATCATAAGCTCTTTAAAGTATGCCTCCCACCTCAGAAACACAGGCAGCAGCTCAGAATAAACAGATTGAATTATTAAATCAAATGTTGAACGCTCTGTCAGATTAACAATCAGCTAAACCAAACTGCAAAGATACAAAAGTGTGGAACTCCTTTTCAAGAAGACTTAATAACAAGTAAATGGAAGCGACAGTCAGGAACCCATAAACTTGACAATAGGTGACAGAAAAGAGAAAGGACTTTGTTACCAAGTCTGCCATCTGTTTTGCAGCATCATATGCCATTTATATGAAAAGTAGAGAAGAGATTTAAATAAGAAATTTATTAGACTGTGTGTTAATGATATACTAGGCACTCATTATACTGGTGGCATCAGTCACTCACTGAGATGAAGTAACCAATATCAGGTGAGCGTAATCAAGCAACAGTCAGACAACAGCTCTTGATCAGCCTACAGGCCGAAAGTATCACCTACACCTAGGTGTAGCTATCGCTTCCAAAGGCAAAGGCCACTGCATTTTAAAATAAATACAGGACTGGGATGCAAGTTGTCTTTAAAATGGGTCCATGATTACCTTAGGCCAACTAAACAGTAGGTTTCATTGGTTAGTACTTTGCTGCAGGCTAAACACTAACAATGCAGAGACATGCAAATTCAGTTTGCTGCAAATTGTTCAACAGATTACTCTGCTACTGGATTAGCAAATTAGCGAAGTCTGATTATTTGTGCAGTCACATAGATTAAAAAAAAACAACAAAAAATCAAAAAACAAACCCACAGCAAAACCCACAAACTTCAAAACTTACACAAAAGCAACAGTAGAAACAGCTAGAAGAGCGGGGGGGTGGGGGGTGGGGGGGAAAGCCCACTCTTCAGCTGCCCGTCAGTCTTAATTCAAGTGTGCCACTGCTGTAGTTTGTCTCTTTAAACTGGCATAAAACTTGTCGAGTAGCAATCAACATATCACCATGTGCTTCTGCCCTACCAATTCCTGTGCATCTTTCAGATTCTGGAACAAATCCATCTGAGAGTCAACCAAGCACAACAAACTTACCTGCCACATCTCTTCCCTAATCTTGTTCAACAAGTGGACACACAGCTCCCCTTCCTCACTGGCAGAGTGGCATTTTCCACTCACTGATTCTCCTTCCTTCTGCTTTATCAGGTGAACACAGAAAAGAGAAACCCGGAGACAGCACTTAAAAGCTCCAGCATCAGGCTGTCCTGGCGATTCCTATGGGGAGCCATTACATAGGTTTTGACATATTTATGGCTACAAAAAAATACACAAAATATAATAATTAAAAAAAAAAAACACACACACACAAAAGCAACAACCCTTCTTTTATGACTCCTTCCTAAACATTTCTAAAACATTCAAGGATGATACTTGTCTTTTGAAAGGGATGTTTTTAGTGTTAAAAACACTGTATTTTGTTACAGTTCCCATGACCTCCCTATAATTAACCTTGGTTACATTTACACTATGCAGGATCTATCATTGCTTTTGGTAGTGAAGCCTACTGTTATTCAGAATAATAGAAGGCTACTTTAATAATTGAAAACCAGCAGTCAGTGTGTATTAAAATTTTCCATCACATTTTTTCATTTGTTTTAAACCCTGTTTCAGAATTTGTCCCTTGTCAGTATACAAATTGAGATAAGGATCAGAGGATGAAAATAGAGCTAGACACCAATGTTACACCAATGTTGTGCATGAAAGCACAGACTAAGCTGAGTTCTCCTAAACACTTTTTATTATCAGTATTACTGAATTACACTTCAGGAAAAAAAAATAAAAAATCCAGCCCTTTATTTTCTATTCTTTTATTTTGAACCAAAGATCCACATTCATAAGCAAATACAACATACCTCTTTATACCTGATAACTCTTTATACCTGACTGACAAAGTTCAAAATATTTTAATAGCCAAACTAATAACTGGGGGGGGAAATGCCATTTAAATATAAGCTGCTGTGAACTTTGCTTTGATTCTTATTTGTCAGTGATTTAATGCATCTGATCCTTTAATTTCTTCAACACAGCATTTAACTTCACTACCACAAGTACACCACTTGATATCACTGGAACCCATCAATTGTAAAGTCTGTCATAGCAATTTTGTTCAGAATGAAGCTATCTGCAACATCAAACTGTTATGCTAGAAGTTGTAAGTTTCTCGCTAATAGAAATGACCACTTTACTAGTGCTCACAGAGCACTCAGAAAACAGCAATGCTGAGACTTATTTGCATGTACTGTAAGACGGCAAAGCAGTCAGTGGTTTTTGACCCGTTTAGGGTTTTTTCAAGGTTTTTTTTTATATTTAAAAGTGCAGCTTAAGTTGAGCCATTTGTGACTCATTCTGAACTATCAAAACATCAGCATTATGCTCAAACTATTCCTTTTCTGCTTAAATTACTATATTTAAAAAGAGAAAGTTCCTGTTTTAAGAAAAGAGATGTAAGTAAGAATATTTTAACACTTTGCTATGATTCTTTGCAGCACTTACTGTTGACTAAGCAGAAGAGGTAATATACAGAAGGACCTGGGAAATGACTACATTACACCATTTCACCAAGTGGAAGAGAAGGTAAATTCATCATACAGGGTCATCTGTTTTATTAGCACTACTGTTTTTCTGGTTTTGTTCCATCAGGAGTACAGCTATTCCTGTTCTTTTCCTATTCTGCAGCATATTAGCAATGACAACATTATGCTGTTAGACATATGCAGGTAGCTCTCATTGGCACCAGTAGATGCAAGCTTTCATCTGAGGGAAACACTGATTCTGATGAACACTAAATAAACTGCATTCTTTGTTCTTAATTTAGCAAACAGGTGTGGCTCCCATCAGCATTCAGGAAGACCTACCTTGCAAAACGTAAGCAGAATAAATTTCAGAAAAAGAATACTTCTGTATTCTGTGCTTCACTTATGCACAGGAACAAGCAGAAAAGCACAGCAATTACTACGACTACTGCTTTCAGCCTCAGCAATGTTCTCAACTGACGCAAACTACAGTGAGTCCAGCTAAGACAAAGCATTAACTTGCCCAATACAGCAATGGAAGTTTACTCCAGTTTAATATGATAATTTACAAAGTCCCTTAAAGTCAGTTAACACTACTTAAAAAAAAAAAAACAAACAACAACAAAACACACACACACAAAAAAAAAAAAAAACACCACCAGGAAAAAAAACAAAACCTCAACAATCCAAAGAACACTTAAAGGAGTGTTTTTGTAATTTTTTTAACAATGGAGAAACAGATCACAGGAGGATTAAATGATAAAGTTACACTGGCACTGGCAAAAATTCAGATCCACCAGCATGGCTGAGAAAGAAAGATGAATGAAAATGAAAAAGTAATACATCAGGACCTGCAGATCCGTGAGTACATAGATGTCAGGTGGGATCAGGTGAGCTACAGGATAACCGACTTGGTAGAGGCTAAAGTTACTACTGCCTTTTAGAAATCAATTGTTAATCCAAAAGCCCTTTTTTATTAACCCCTCTGTGTATCTACCAAAAAAAGCTTCCCATATCTAACCAATTACTGTATCACAAAGACATAGCCTAAACACAGAACACACAGCCTGACACAGAAAAATTCCTTAAAAGCTTTCAATACAAGACCAACGTGTGACTTGCTCGCCTACGGAAGTTGGATGGGACTTCAGAAGAGCACTGCACTCTGCACAGGAGAGATTAAGGAGGTTATCAAGGTGGGAGGCACATTATAACAAAGACTTCGAAGGAGGATATTAATCTGGGCTTCCAACATTTGCCATCTTGAAGCACTTGACACCTGGGATCTGATCAATAAAAAGCACACAAATTGCAGCTCTGGTAAAAGCAAACTCTTCTTTACTTCCCAGAGTGGAGGCTTCCATTTCTTAGCAGCAGAAGACCAGACTTTGTCAGTGTCACTTGTGTATTGTTAACTGCAACTACACAAGGATTTGTAAATATGGCATTTAAATGCTGGTAAAAAAACAACAAAAACTTCCTTTTTGTTTATGCTGTTCAAGTTATTTACTAAATCTTGCTTAAACTCTCACAGACATAACATTCAAGACTTGCAAAGGGTAAACCGAAAATCTGACTAGACTGCTTATATTTTGCATCTCAGTAGTCAGTAGCCTATACTCAAATTTCATACATATCTACACACACACCAGCAGTATGACATCACAATACACTCCCAGATTACACTGTCAATCATAATAGTTAGCAAGGACAAGAAATCCATTGCACACAGCAGCCTTGTCAGTGTGCAGATCCGAAGGACTATTTATGACTGCAGAGGCCAAGAGTAAAAGGAGATAAAGTAGACTGTGTTTTTAACCAGGTCAAAAGCAACAAACTCCATTCAAATTCCATACACACACACACACACACACAACCACCTTTTCCCTCTCCCTACTCCTTGCTTACTCTTTTTTATGATGGCGTATTCTGGGACAGTATGGTATGTTCACTTCACGGTATACACACCAAGCATATTTTATTTTTTGTAAGTTAGGCTAATCTTTACAAGTTTTTCAAATAAAGCAGCAGTTGCATTACAGAAGATGCCTGTCCCTGGCATGTCTCAAAACAAAACCAAACCTCACCAAACCACACCCTACACCCCTCATACATTCCTATCCACCACTTGCTGGAAACATGGCACCTGACATACTCAGAAGCGATGGGTAAATGCATGCCATTGCTATATCACGTGCAGATTATAGAAGATACTCTCCTATTATTGCAAATCCATCGTCTAGACTCTGACAACAACAGCAGAATCCATCTAGACTCCCACATGAAATTCAGAGAATCTCTTGTCTTGACAGCTGGAGCATCAGTACTTTGTTGTTGGTTTTTAGCTTTTCCCTTCTTCCACAGATAATTTTATGGTCATTAAAATAGGGATCTGAACATAGATTCGCTGAGAAACAACAGAATGAGAATAATACAGGCAAAGACCATATAATATAATCTTAATGTCGTCACAATTCTTTTAAATCACGAAAGTTGAAAAAAAAAAAAAATCTGCTATTCCAACCTTGGCTAGACATAGTATTTTATTGTCATAGTGTCATCCCAGCATGAAGTTTCTGTCCATTTAGCTTCCCCTTCCTCATACTCTCAACTGTCCTAATTTTTGGTCCTCCTTAACAGCAGACACAGCAAGTCCTGTCCATCCCAACTCTAGCATACAAATTCTATTAAATGCAAAATGCAACATATACCCCATCCCTATTTAGTTATCTTTGATTCATTCTTAGTAGCAGTTGCAAGCAAATGCCAACATTGATCCAGATGAAGAGTGATGCATAACATTTCCCCTCCCCACATTCACAAATTATTTCCCATTTTCCCAAGGAAAAGCAGGGAAGGAGGGAGTTAGGAAAGGTTACAATAACAGCCTATTTAAGTAAAACACAGCTTCTGTATAACACTTCGTACCACCATGACAAGCATGCAGATTTTGCTTGGATTCTTCACTCTGAGGGTGGAGAGGCACTGGAAGAGGTTGCCCAGAGAAGTTGTGGAAGCTCCATCCCTGGAGGAATTTAAGGCCAGGCTGGATGGGGCTTTGAGCAACCTGGTCTAGTGGGAGGTGTTCCTGCCTATGGGGCACGATGATCTTCAAGGTCCCTTCCAACCTAAACAATTCTATGACTCTATTGAAAAAATGAGGAGGATGATGCTGAGCTTAACTTGCAGCAAGTAAGCAATGCATCACAGGAACAAGGTCATCAAAGCAGAAAATTTTATTTCCAGGCTGTAGGTTTTCTGCCTTCCTTTAAATTCTCTTTTTTTGGTTTTCCCCAACGTTCTTCCCCATCCCAATACATGCAGAGGAAATCCATTCTGCAAACCTTCCCTCACCCAAATGTCTCTACAGGGCAGTCCCCTGCCCTTCTTTCCCTCCCCTTAACATTCATGCCGTTGATTTGCCCTCTTCTATTTTAAGGTCTCTAGTATAGACTGATACAGCAGTGGTTTTCTGTTTTGTATTAACCACATAGCAATAGAGAACAGTAAGATTTTTATATTACCTGTTCCAATCACTTAATATTATCACCCTAAGAACCGCCATACTACCTAACCAGGCTTCCAAATAGGTCAGCAATAAAATAAAAATAAAAATAAAAAAAAAGTGAGAAATCAAAACATTTCTCTGTCTTCACTGGAGGAACACAAGTGATGACAAGTCAATGAGAAACTGGTTAGGGTTCATAACATGCTTTAAACAGTACTGCATCAAGCATTATCATTATGATGCATTCTTCCCATTAACTCAAAGGCCAAGAGAAGGTTTTAATAAATATATATACAAAAAAAGGAATGTTCTTAGCCACTACTGTATCCACTAATGAATTTGGTGACAAAAGCTTCTATTGGTTTTGCTGCTGTTAGTTCTGTAGTCAAGTGAGCCAGCTGGACTCTTCTGACTCATGCAGCTTCATATCTAATTAAGTTTCATTTATAGAATCAAACTCCTCCAGTGGTTATAACCTTGCAGAAGACAGAGGGTCATTGACTTGTAAAAATCTTTTTACTGGTATGTGTGATAAAGAAAACTACCTACTTTCACTGTCACTTTTCAAAGCAAATATTCACTGCTAGGTCATTCAACACAGTCATTCTGCAATACAGAATTATTCCTTAATATTGCTATATAGCTTCGATTCTCTTTCCCAGATACTTCTTTTGGCACCATAGTTGGCCCTTGCTTTATATATTCAGCAGCTGTTGTGTTGATAGTTGAAGAGTAATGGAAGCCATTAATGGAAGAGGTAAAGGTGCACTCATTTTTTTGAAATGCTATGAAAAGGTCCTAGTTCTCAATTCACCAGAAATAAAAAGGCACCAATTTATGAATGTTTGCACCATAATTTGATTTTACAAATCAGCTTTTACTTACATTCCTGGAGCAAGTATTGGAAAACTACTTTTAACTTCTAACTGGAAAATTTCATTGTCCATTTGTGATCACAAGCGAGCTATAAATATATTTCCAGTGAAAAAAAGTCAATTTTTCTTTTTTTTTCAAATAAGTGAGGGATAATCTTAACACCATCCATAATATCACGATATTTGCTAAATTTTTAATTCTCATTCCTTACTTTCTTAACTGGAAAACAGTAGGAAAATAATTAGTGGATAAATGTGCACATTATTTTATATAAAAAGAAATTAGTCCAAGTATATCATACCATAGAAGGAAAAAGAAAAGGGGGAGGTGATAAGAAATGGTAAATAGCCAAATATATCTAATATTTTTTCATCAATTTTATCAAGATATCTACAATGCCTGGTGTGTAGTTCTTTTCAATACTGCATGGGAAAAGGAAATGATGAAAAACTCTAGATTTTAAGTTGCTAAAATTATCTATATTTTTAAAAAAAAAAGAAGAGGTTCACCACAGCATTTAACTCAAGGCCAGTTTTAACATCTATCTGTCCTCAAGGAGATTTTAATACTAAGTTGCAACAGCGTAAAAAAACTGGTAAGAGTAATTCCTAAATTTTGGTCCTTCCATCATCCTTGTTGATGAAGTTTTACACAAGTAAAACATTTCCCTTCTTTTAGTTTGAGTTTTGCCATCTTCCAAATTAAGATGCCTGCGCTAAAGCAGAACTATTAAGAAGACAAATTAATCTACAAAGAACTTCAGAGATTTTGTGTTCACATACCTCTTGACACATCTTGCTAGATTAATCTTATCATCGTTTCCTAAATATAAATAAATGTCAAATCAAAAAATCTATGGATATTTGAAATCATTTCCATAAAGGATAGGTTGCTTTATTATTTTTTTTAAATTCCTTCCAGAATATTAGCTGAACATCAAATATAATTTGTCGTAATAAAAGGACTTAATATCTCAAAATCATACACTTAACATATTAACAGCATAATCCTTTTACATCCCAGGCTATACATAGACATTAAAGTCATCTGCTAATTAACCACAGATTAATGACAACATACAAATCTGACTGAGCTGAAAGACCAGCCAATACAGTCACATATTCCTTATCACCTTTTTGCAGTCAGTTCCAAGTGACAGACTCTCACTAAGATACAGAAAAGTTTAATATAAAATCTACATCTTATGACTGACATAGGTACACGTGAAAATACTACATCCAAATATATATATATAATTTCTTTTTGAAAAGTTTTAGATTTGTCATGACATGATATATCTTCATGCAAAGAATATGAACTGAATAAGGAATCTGCAGTTCATATTTTGGGGTTTATGGATTTTGGTTTTTATTATTATTATTGCAATTATCCATAATTTTCTCTGAAGGTAACACGTCCCTCTTTGGTCTTAATAAATTCCTACTGTTTGATGCAGACTAATTAGACAGAGTACCCACTTTAATACTTCAAATACGAAGCTACATTTTATGGTTTAGTTGATAAGAAATACCCAGAGGCACTAGAATGTTCTTACAATTGCAACAGAGCTGTTTGTATGAGGGCCAATTTACCTTGCTTGCCTCATGTCTCTGCAGAAGTCACTCCTTTCCATTACACTATTTTTCTGTTTTAGTTTTATTCCAGAGTCTTCATTATCTACAAGGCAGGATATTAGAAAAATACCTTTTTGTACATTTATTTAAACTATGAATACTAATAGCAATATTTTTTTAAATTAAATACACTGATGAACAAAACTAGTTATTTTAAACAAACTCTATACCATGACAGCAAATATTAAAAAACATATGACAGTACAGGTATTAGGGTGAGAGATGCGTATACCGGGAAATTTTAGTAACAGATTAGGCTACAGAAATGAAGGAAGATGATCTAACTAGATGATAGTGACTACCAAGATTTGTATTTAATGACATAGCTGTTTTGAAGATAATTTAGCCACGTACTGATACAATTTAAACTTTGAGAAATAGCTTCTAAGACAGAATCACTGACATCAAGAATAGTCTGGAAATACTCTCAGGAGAGCACAGCGTACGTCCCAGCCTGCTGCGAGATCGGCACAGCCTCCTTCTAAGAACCCACAAACTGAACAGGTTGAAGTGTCCAACAGCTGGAGCTTGGGAATTCGGCTTAGCTAGATTGGAAGATAGAACTACATGATGATTCTGCATTTGGGAAGAGCCCTGGGCATTGTCAACAGCAGAACATGAGGCTCCTATGTGTACACTTTTCAAGAGATGTGTGCTGAGAAGGTGGGAAGCATTACTTCAGGCACTGTGAGAACAGGGTCCGTCAAAAGCACCAGCCATGATTTCCTCGGGATGCAATCAGATTCCTTACCAGCTCATGACATTACAATAGCGAGAAAACACTGGCACTCAGTTTTAATCCAGTATAGCAAAGTTTACTGCTACTTAACAAAGTATCTGACAAGGTGAGTCTGAAGCAATTCTTCCAAAGCTGTTAGAGGCCGATGCACAGAATTTCCAATAGTGGGTGTATTTCAAGAAGGGAGAAGTTGTTGAAGTTGCAGTCCTGTGGGGCTGAAAGTCAAGTTTTACCCAGACATGCTGCATTAGCCATTGCTGTTGGGGAATCTCCATTTCACAGAATCACAGAATGGTCAGGGTTGGAAGGGACCTCTGGAGATCATCTAGTCCAACCCCCCCACCAGAGCAGGGTCACCTACAGCAGGTTGCACAGGACAGCGTCCAGGCAGGTTTTGAATGTCTCCAGAGTGGGAGACTTCACCACCTCTCTGGGCAGCCTGTTCCAGTGCTCTGCCACCCTTCAAAGGAAAGAAGTTCCTTCTCATGTTTAGATGGAACTTCATACGTTCAAGTTTGTGCCCATTGCCTCTTGTCCTATCACTGGGCACCACTGAAAAAAGATTGTCCCCATCTACCCGGCACCCTCCCTTTAAATATGTATGAGCAGAAACCGTAGGATGATATTGTTCGTATTTCACATCATTTTGGCTGGTAACAGGTCAGTTACCCATATGATAGCAGCAGTGACCACTTACATAACCTACCAGTGAGAGAGGGAATGGCAAGATAAGTTACTTGATTAAGTCATCACATATTAAAAATCATTTGATGAACTTTTTTAAGAAAGCGATAGCGTTCGCCCTAATGAAGGCCATAGTATTCCTCCTAATGAGGCATCTTGAATATTTCTGACAGGTCCTAAATATGAGTCAACATACCAAATGAGGAATCCCACAATACTCTGCCAGATCTGTTTATACCACCAAGTGAGACAGAAGAATAAATGAGCAAATTTGACATGTGTCACAAAGAAACATAAGCACTCCAGAAGACTTTTCACCGGCACCAGCAGAGAACTACTGGTGCTTCTGAAGCAGAGAGACCTGTTGCACTCAAAGTAAAATTATACTCAGCAAGACATAATTAATATTCCCATGCCTTAAGCACAGGCATAACCAAACTAAAATAGCACAACCAGCAAGAGGAGATAAGTATCATGTGACATTGTTACACCACTAATCACATAACCAGCAACAAGCATTTCTAACAGATCTAAATGTAAATAACATGAATTGCAAAGGGGTAAATAGAGAATTATGATGGAGTTGCACAAATGGGATAGAGTAAGATGTGCAAGTAGTAAAATCTGCAAGGTAGCAAACGATGTCAAACAGATAGGAAAGATGTTCTGCTGGACTATATTGGATTCACCATACAAACAAGAAAGATGCTTGGTGAAACTATCCAGTGAGACCATACTCTTATTCTGGGAAGAGAAAGATAAGATACCAGTAACGAACAAGGATGGGAAGAAAGACAACATGACATTATCTTCCATTCGATCTTCTCTCCTTCAAAAGAGCACCTAAGATCACCTCCACCTTCAAATAAGACCATCAAGGACTTGCAGCTATCAGTGCCAAAGTGGCATCACCTCTACTGGACTGTATACTGAATTAGGACAGATTGTTATAGACTAACTGGATGAATATGTAGTGATAACAACTAAGAGGTAGCCATTGGCAACGTGTATTGTTAACGAACATCAATTAAGTAAAGGAAGTGGTGTTTCCATGATTGCATCTGATCTATTGGTTTTCCTAACCATTCCCACCACAGCACTGTGATACCCTGTGACATGTATATTCTCCACACTAGAACTGTTTTAAAGCAGAAATATTAATTCCTGATAAAGTTCGAACTTTTGATGAAAAACACAAACAACAACAAAAAGCATCAAACTGAGTGAGAAAGAATCGCATGAACGAAAAAAGTTAAGAAATAACTTATTCTGGATGGAAAAACATTCATCTTTATTTGTGCTCTGGAATGCTCCAGCAGAAGGGAAAAATACACACTTTATCACCTAACAGATGTTAAAGTCCACAGTCAGGTTGTGACAGATCCAGATTGAAAGTGCTGCTTTGTCTCAATCGGAGCACAGATTGCTTAGATTCTCTCAGAAATCCCAAGCCAATAAATTACCCAATAGACTATGAAAACACAGACTTTGTATTCCTCTTAAAGCTGCTGACCAAGATGAAAGTAAAAGAAAAAAAACCTACAAAATAATAGGTCTCCATTAAAACTTTTACTTACCCAAAAAGGTTTATAGATAAAGTTCATAAAATTTCTAAGTGAAAGCAGAACCGTTGGGTGCTGACCACTAAAGAAAGTGATAACTGATTCATGATGTTGTCTACCCAGTGCTGTTGGGTAGAGAGTAAAAGCTTCAGACCAGTTACAGGATTAGTTTTCCTATACTGAAGCTTTCCTCATCCAAAGCCTGTGTAATACATTTAGCATGCTTGATACTTAGTGTATATTCTATGAATAGTTGTTTTTTCCATAAGTAGTTATATACTGAGAGATAATCAGGTGGCCAGTTTACTCAACTTTTCATTTTAATTTAAAGTAGTTAGAATTCAACAATTTCTCATGACAACCCCACAAATTATGTAACTTGAATGTTACAAATCCTTTCTTATCCTTCCCACATACAATAACGAGTTTCCAAACAGTCCAAAAAAGAATTAGTATCACAAAGGAATAAAGTGAGAATTACCACTTAAAGTGGAACAAGTTTTCTTGTAAAGGATGACACTACACTGAAATGTCCAAAAACCCCTTCTTTTTTTGCTGTTAACTGAATTTTTATGGACTGACCTGGCCTAGCCCTGCTGAGCAGTAGGACTTCACAGAACAGCCCAAGCAGATTGCCGGACCACCTCTCACTCCAGTGAAGGAGCTGACCTGAATCCCAACACAAGGATAACTAAGGCAGTGAAGCTGCATCCACACACAAGGACAACTTTTGACTCTAAACTTATTAACCGATATTAAACAGACTGGAAGACCAAAGGATTTTAATTAATTTTTTTTCCTCTTATGAATTTTGCAAGGACAAGCCACTTTTGGCCCCTTGTTAGTAAGTATTTTTCCAAGGCAAAAACATCACTAACACAGTGAACATGTCAAGTCACTGGTGTTGCCAACATCCATGCACACCTCTTATCAGGTACAGTTTGGAGGGAAACCAATAGGCAGAGATGGGTGAAGAAAGAAACCTTGTGCGCTTCAATGAATATTCATTACATCCTCTAATTTATTATCATGTTTACAGCCAAAACTGCAGAGCAAATTACATTCTACATAAGGTCCCGAGGGGGTTTTCATTTCCACAGCTTGGACTGGTACCAAAATAAAGCACATTAGAGAGAAATTGCAATGAGAGTCATTAATATTTAATGGACTACTAACAGCAGTGCTCCACATGACAAAAAGGCAGGGCAGGGGAGGAATGGGAAGGATCATTCAGAACTTGGCTCCACAAAATCCTTTTCATAAAGCAAACTGAATCGAAACAAACAGGTGGCTTTCTTAAAAAAAAAAAAAAACAAACCCAAAAAACAAAAAACCCACAAAAAAACCCACCACAAAACAAAAAAACAAACACATACACAAAAAAACAACAAAAGAAAACCAAAAAAATCCCACCACATCACAACAACAACAAATAAAACAACAAAACCCACACACAACAAAAAATGGAAGAACCACCAGCCAATATCAAGTAGAAATAAGCAGCTAAAATCCATCCCAGGAGATAACAGAAAGCACAAAGGATAAATTAACTTACTACCAAAGTAGAGCAGAATTTGAAACAGCCCTTGCATAGAGAAAAAGTATCACATGGAGAAAACCCAAAATAATCAGTAGCTAGTGAGTGTAAATAAGTCAATAAACACAACATTTCTGAAATTTCCATTTCCTAGGACAGGAAAAGCTTCAAACTGCCACTACGAGTGGATGGAATTAAAACACAGCATCCAGCAGCCAGCACAGCTTTTACAGCACTAACACAAATGGCATAAACTTGTAACATTTTTCTAGTGATTCAAGTAGGATGGCAGAAGCAGCACAGTCACAGCTAAGCGGATGACAGATAAGGATACTCGCACTGGTCTAAATTCATTTTCTAAACTGAACACAGATACAGTAGGTTGTTTGCTTAAATCAGCATTTTGTATCCTTACTGCTTATCGAAGCAGGTGAGGAAATGCTTTAACACTTGGTAGAGTGATAGTCATGCAAATACAGTTGCACTTTCAGATTGCAACTACAGCTCCGATGTAGCCTCTGAGCACTGACCAAGGACTATTGACCATCACCTCCTGTACAGCCTTCCTTTCTGTAGAAAACCTCTGTGCCTTTGCCCCCAATTCCCTTATTCCTGCACTGATATTTAAAACAACTTGATCATTCTGACAGCCTGACACTGCACAGAGACTCAGGCATGCTGGTTTGATACCTGCTAAATTCAATCTCCCAATCCATAGTTAATTCAAATTACTTTTGAGATACCATTGCCAGTTTTCATCCACAGTTTACCTCTTCCCATCTACTTTGTAGCTCTCTGTGAAAAGAATGAGATTGGAGCTGTACGTCCTTATTTGTCTGCTGGGCGTCCTTCTCTCCCTCTCTGACACCTCTACAGGGGGAAGATTCTCCCCAGTAGAGCAGGCATACAGCTGGAATGACTGAGGTTTCACCTTGTAATGTTTTAATCCATCTCAGAAACTTCCTCTATTTCAAAGCCTTCACAAAGCCAGTCCTGTTTCTCAGGGGACTGCACAGATCTCAAAGAGTTAAAGACTGGGAACGGCACAGCAGAAGACATTCTAAATGGAGATATTTAGAAATTAATTTGTTTCTTAAGCAAAAATATCTTCTGGCATGGCACAGATCAGAATCCACATCATGTTTCTGTCTTATCTTTTTAATATCTTCTCTAGGATGTAGTGTTCCAAACTGTTAGGAAGCTTTCACAGTAGGTACACCTACCAGTGGAACTAACAAAGATAGCTACAAAATAAATACACACAGGTCACTACAAATTAAGCAATGTAGATCCTTGTCTTTTTTTGTCATACATTTTCCTTATCATACAATAAAACCATAAGTTGTATGAGTGTTAACCACTAAGACAGTTGCTCCATTAATCTTTGTATTGAAGGTCCCAGAGCATCTTTATGCTATTTTGTACTTTAAGTATTCTTCTAGAATGAATTTCATCTCCTATTTAAACTCTGACTTCAGTAAAAATAACAGAGTGCGTTCCAAAACAATGTTGGGTTTTTATATTCACATTACAGAATTGTGTTTTGTTTTGAAAATAATTCCCTTTGAAAGAAAACAGAGCACAAAATAAAAGTTGTAACATCACTTGAAGTAATTCAGCTCTAGATTTACAAAAAACAGTTGGTGTGGCCAAGAGTAGAAGTTCTGTCAACTCTCATCACTTAGATACTAACACAGACAACTTTATCAAGTCCCAAAAATGCTGGCTTTAGATTTTCATATTACTGTGGCCTTGTATGGAACGCCAATCCTTATTATCAATTTAAGGGCCATAAGGGCCCTTTACTGTGGCCACTGTTGACATGATATAGTTTCTCAATTAGGCCTGTCCTTTTTAACCCAAGTCCCAGAGTCAAAGAGTGATTCTTTGACCAGAGGATCTGATACAGACCGAAGTCTGAAAGGCTGCCAGCTCAGAAGCGGCAACAAGAGAAAAAAAATCAGTTCTCTCCAGAAAAACATATTAGCATAAACAGGCAAGAGGTGACAGACAAAAATAGCTAATTCCTAGGCAGAGGAGACTAAACTCCCCAGGTTCCCTAGGGTTTACAGATCCCAGGGTTTATAGTGCAGCCCATGTTCATTCTCAATCAGAAAACTTTTCTGCTGTGCAAACTTTAAAAAGCATATGGTACGGAGACAATTCAAAGATACCAGAGACTCAGACTTGTGATTCCCCTAAATCACGAGCTGCAGAACAGGTGCTCACTGAAGATATTCTCCTGGAAAGAAACAGGTGGCAGTGGACAGACAGCAGGCAGCACTGGCAGCAGCATTCAGCTTATGCTTCCTGCACCCAGCCAAAAAATATGAATAAGGCAGGAAAATGAGACAATTCAAGACAGCAGAGTAGACCATTCATCTTCAACCTTGTAATTATCTTTCCTTCTCACTATTAATTTTTGGGAAAAGGGAAGAGCTTGTGAGTAAGTACACTCAGCTCCTCAGACAGCCTCCCATACCGAGACACAAAGTAACTAACTTAAATCCTGGGTAAAGATCTTTGTGAATGCAAAGTTGCAAAGAAGATACATTGGACTTGGTAGAAGAGGTGTCAGGTGCAGTTAGTGGATCTGATTAGAATTGGTTATTAGAGCAAGTTACAAGGAACATGACTGTGTTTAGAAATAAACTGGTTTCCCATCAAAAAAATAATTACCAATGTGTCAAATTCTCAGATGATAATTGATCAGCAGTAAGTTAATATACAGAAAAATAACCAACCCTTCATAGTGAGGGTCTCATTTGCCATTCACTTTAGATACAGTGCACATGAGGAATGTTTGTGTATAAGGTGATTGTTCCTGGATGAACAATATACTCTCAGGATAGCTAGGCAAATGTAGGTCAAGGTTAAGAGTTAGAAGTGTTTGGAAACGGGTATGGAATAGAGGTGCTTTCCAGCTCCACACTTAGCTGTGATTGAAGACAGTCTGATGTAGTCTGACTGCTGATATAGATATGGACAAAATATGACTAGGATTTCATATTGAATCATGGATAGCTACACAGGGAAGGCTAACGATGTTCAGCCCTGGCTAAGGACGTGTGGAGGACAAACTGTGATTAACGTCCAAAGTCAAACCTGACAGCAGCTATTACAGACTGGATTACACAGAAACATAACGTAATATTACCAGGCATCTCCCTCAATCAAGCTTCTCTCCTGAAGAGAGTGATCAACACTAATTCCATTGCCATGCTATTATATTAGTAGACTCATAAGCTTTCCATTCTCCCACACCATCTAAATGTACAAAGCTGATGGCTCCTGGCCATTTGGAACATCAAAATGATAGGGACAGAGTTCAGACTTCCCTGAACATTATTAAAGGTCCTAAACATTAAATCTGTTGGGAAAATCTTAACTAACGTATATCTCTCAACACATGCAGCTGAGAAACCATGCAGTCTTCTCCACAGATGGCAGCAATGGACACCCCGAGCTAGCTCATCCTTTAGTATCAACATGACAATCTACATTATAATCACTATTTTTACACTACACATGCTTAAGCAAGCAAAATGATTACAGCCACATCACTCAATTGGCAAAATCTGAAGCAGAATTTATGCAAACAAGCGTTGTCTAAGAGACATCTTACTCCAAATTGAAGTTTTATTATTTTATCTGGTCATATGCCAAAAGACACTGCAAGATATTTGTAAAAAATATGAAAAATGTTCTGTAGCTAATATCATCTAAAGAGAACTTGAATAAAACATACCCAGTTTCCAAATCCAAAATATCCATAGCTCACAGACACTTGTTTTACTGCCTTTTTTTTTTTTTTCCCCTCTTTTGTTTTGTTTTTAACCATAAGATTATGGTTAAATATCATTCAATAATATTTAAGTACACTACAGAAGCAGTATTTACTAAGAGGAAATTATTGGTCAAAAGTTTCTGCTGGTAAAAGGAGTACTAAAAACATCAGGGAAGAGCACTTAATATTTCTGTTTCTACCCATCTAAAAATAATCTCAATATTTCAGATTATTTTTATCAAATTTTTTTTTCTGTTTTTCTTCAGTTGTCTAGGCCACAATTGCGCAAAAGAAATAGACTTAGAGATTGGAATTCTTTTATCTGTTTTGTAACTTTTCTGATTTGTTTTTACTGTTGAAATCACTCAGGGAAAATTTAATTTTAAAATACTTTCATGATGCATTTTAGAAAGAAATGGGGGGTGGGGTAGGGGGGTGGGGAAGGGGCAACACCGAAAAATTAATGGGCTTCATAGTAGGTATTTACCCTTTCATCTTTAAGAAACCAGTTGCTTACCAGTTTCAAGACAGTAGTTGGCCTGCATATAAAAATCAATTTAGAATCCAACTCATTTAACTTCATTAGGCTAGAAAACTAAATTTTCAAAGGTACTTTAAGAAATCAATTTCTGGAAATACTTACTGCCAAAAATATGATTCACCATACCCTAAAATTAGGTGTATAAAAAAAACCTAGGCAGTATGAATCATTTGACAGCAAT
>NW_009647046.1:33648-53592 GCF_000708025.1 Charadrius vociferus
AAGGAAGGAATGGCACCACAGCTTAGACCAGATGCTAAACTTTGAGCTAGATACATTTAGATGGCATAAATCACACCCCATACACATACAGTAATGATTTCAGTACTGATTGGCAGTTTCCCTCTCCAGGTCTTCTGTATCATAACAACTATATTATACAGGCATAATATTGTACCTCTCTGGAGGGTTAAAGTGGTTCAGTCATAACCAAGGTATAGCAGGCTTGAAATGAACTGAACTGGAGTAAATAGTTTGAATAACTGACACTTATTTCAAAGATTTATTCCTAACTGCATTAAGAAAAAAGGCAAAAGACATTAACACTTCCTCTCCCATAGGTACATTAGAAAAACCCTTGTGATGCAGTACCAGCTGTGCTGAATACACACTTAAATCAGTTCTCTACTGTGTAGTTACTACATAACATCACCACCAGGAACAAGAACCTCTTTGTCATAGCAATTTATCACCTTCCAGCAGACCCCTCCTTCCCAGGACAGCAAAGCCCAGAGCCCAAACTGCTGCAAGTGCACAAGCACCTGCATCAGCCGGGCTCCCCAGGGCAGGCTCCGGCTGAGCGTCAGTTTGCCAAATGGATCCTGACAGCTTGCCAGAGGGAAGGGCGCTTACTTGCTCGCTTTCGTGCAGTCTCTTTTCCTGCATCTGCAAAACCTGCAGCTAAGCCTAATGTCTCCAGCTGCTCATACCTCTACTCCTCTCGCTAGCACTCAGGCACCCAGAGGGCATCTACCACATCTGAACAACACATTTAATCAGAGAAAACTCAGTTCAAGTTACTGCAAACAGAAAGGCGTTCAAAACTCATTGACTTCCAAGAGATATTGGGTCCTCGTTACAAAAAGGAAAAAGAACAAGAGTTAGGAGTTACAGAAGTCCTCTAGCCATGTCCCACACAATCTCATTTCCTCAGAGTGAGCACCCTTGGGAGCTTATACCACTTTTACCCATTATATTTAGGGCCTACAATAGTAGATATTCTTAAAACCCTAAAAGAGGCTAGATATCCCTCAAATATAATCCTACAAGTACTATACGCTGCCCAAAACTAAGTTCCCCTCCTTAGTTTCCCTTAATTTATTATAAGAGAACTTCTACTTCTTTCTCACTGTTACAGTTCTGAATTTCCCCGCAATTCAGTATGTTCCCCAGAACAGAAAGATTTTTTCCATATTACAGTTTCCATATGCACCCCCATATTTCCTCACCAGCAGCACGGCATGGGAAAAAAAAAAAGTGGAAGATACTGTTGTACAGATGAAGAGGAATGAGCACAATAAAGATCTGCTATTCCAATTCATGATGCTGGTATATCTTTACAGTTTGTTGAATCTCTAAGGATTTTAATGACTGGCAGGACACAGATCATAGATTTTTGCACCAGGAGCATTTAATTAATTCAGACCATTAAAAATGTTGACCCACTCTCACTTCCTGTGTCTCAGGAGAGGACATTTGATGCTGCTTCAGGACGTTAAGACTCAGACCTCCAGAGCCGGCACTCCGGGATTTTTCTCTGCCTTTAACAATGCAGAAGGGAATTTCCATCAGGTTGCACTGATGAGGCCAAAGGGCTTGTTTGGAAAGATGTTTCTCAGCTGCTCAACCATGGGTAGGTGTAAATATATATGACAGTAGAAAAGAGTATCAAAATGTAGTGGGAGTGTGTGTGGCCTTTCAACACCCTGTGAGAGAAGCTTAAACCATACAGGTTACAATACATTAAGATAGGTTGTGCTATGTTTCTCAACTCAGTAGGTACAGAAAGCTACAAGAACTGATATGATTTCACTGTTGCGCAACAAAGGTGTCAGAGAAAGTTAATATTACTTACATAAGCATGCACATCCTTACTGGAAGGTTTAAAATACATGTAAGTAGAGATGTTGCCCCAAGGCATAAGTCATTTGTTTCAGCAACGTTGAAAATTTTGCTGCAGCTATCTTTGTGTTCTTTATGTACTCCAGTTGGTGCTTGAAAACTATACAAATGCATCCCAATATAACAAGAAGTGTGTTTGGGTGGATTTTGTTCTAGCAAGATATTCAGGATAACAGAAAAAGGAAGTGGTTTTCAGGCAGAGATTCCTTTTTTTAATTATTTAAACTGGAACACAAACAAATTTCACCCATGCATTAAATATGACCACTTCCAAGAAGAAAACTTTAAAATATTTAGGGCACATAAGTATTCAAGATTACAAGGAAATTTTTTAAAAAGCATATATAGGTACTATATTGAAACTATATGGAAAACTTCAAGGTGAAATAGTGAATTTACTCAAGATCAAAATTCAATCATACATTGACTTTCTTAAACAAAAAGCAGTGTCATGTACACTAAAGAACTCTTTTTAGTAACTCCAAAAAAAAAGAAAGCAAATAGTTTCAGAACAAAGTAGTTTTCTATATGAAATGAAACACAGTTTCACCTTTAAATGTTTAACATCTTCCAGTGATTTTAAGGAGGGTTAAAAAAAAAAAAGTTTCATATAAAAAAACCCACTGAAATAAGATTTTGTGAAATGTCCTTTTCTTATTTCAAGTAACTATTTCACAAAACCAACAGAAACCTTTATGTAGTAAAATGGGATGTTCAACAGCAGCACATCTTTTTGTTATGTTTGTTCTACTTTCTAAACTAGAAAGTACATGCACTTAAGACTACTTTGAAGGCACTGGTCCACTATAAGCTCAGAAGGACAAATGTTTTAGCACTATTCACCTCATAACAGAGGTCCCCTGTAAATAAAAAAATTTATTCAATGTTCTACTTCAATTTAGAATGTGCTTTCATGGTCTCTGCTTGCACTGCCTCCAGCCTCATCCACAGGCACAATATCCTCTTTACTTTCTCATTTTCCTTTTTAACTATTAACAGCCTCTCTCATGTACAGAAAAGTCATCTTCGCACCTTGCCACCTCCTGTCAGTATTAATTTCCCAATATCTCCTCCATTCATCAATTCTCCTTCCCATTTGAAGAGAAAGGGGGGAAAAAACCCCAAACAACTCTCATCTGCGAGCCCCTCCCTGCTACATAATACTGTCTGCTTCCCTCTCCCCCGTCAGTTTAATAATGTTTATTGCCAGAGTAATACCACATTGCTCTTCCCTCTGAACCATTCTGGGGAACAGGTCTTGTATGAAAAATACCTTACACAGCATTTTACACTAACTTTACCAGTTCCCGCTTAGCTTGCGAGAATTTATGGAAATACTGCACAATAGTGTGGCTGCTGAAGTAGAAGTATTCTTTTAAAAAAAAATAAAATAAAAAAAAAATTATTCCATTTGATTCCCTCCCCCTAAAGGCTTTTGATTCCCAAGCAGTCTCACTTCCACAGGATTACTACATAGATGCAGAGTAGCCGCTTGCTTAATTTGCTAGCTCAGCTGGTTTTATGAATTTTTCTGGTGCTGATACTTAACAGACTAGCAACCATCAGGGATTACCCACCTGCAAATAATATGTAAACCCAGCTCTATTTTCACTCCAAGATTAGAAGCAGATGGGCTTGGGGGATTATTCTACCCATTAACCAGAGTATTAGAGAGAGCAAACAATTGACATCTTAAATTCACCTATGTAAGCAAGGCTGATATTAAGGTTCTCTGCTATGGTTTAACAGCAGTGTATCATTGTTAAAAAGATTCAAAACATATATTTAGGGAGGACAAACAATTGCCAGGATTTTTGCTTCGTAGTTACAGGGAAGTAGTTAATTAAAATGGCTCAAAAGAAACACTGAAAAACAACAGGAAAAGTATTGTGAGACAAAAGGAAACATACACTGCAATTGAGCAGAGTTTACAGTAAAAAGAAAACAGAATTGAAAAATCAGATCATTTGCACTTTAAAAAAAAATAAATAAATCCAATACATTACACAGCTTTGAGAAAAACACCTTCCATTGCCACATTACAAAACCAGATGTCAAGTGATCATTAGGTCAAGCACTCCAAGTCAGGCAGAGACACTATTAAGGTTGCCTGTTCAAATCTAACTCGCTCCTAGTGATCATCGCCTTTGTTGCTACAGGAGTCAGCGACCTACAGCTCTGGCACAAAAAGCTATGCCTGCACTGGTAAGTAGTGCTGCCAAGTAGGAGCTATAGCCCAGCAAGAGCAACTCAGCTTTTGGGATGGTACACGTGCTGAAAATGTACTTCTGACAAAACCCAGTCTAATCCCATGAACTGAGCACTCATTCAGGGCTGGAGACACGCTCGCTTTGAGGTGGGCTTATCTAAAAGTCAGGTTTTGCACTCCATGATCAATCTGTGAGATAAGCCAAAGCAAGGCAAGTGATAATGATTGGGACATCAATATCAAAAGCACGCTCCTTATGTAAATCAGCCCACTGGGGTAAACATATCCCTTACAGTAAGTGGGTACACAGGTTCCGACTGACACATAACCAACTGATACAGGGCAAGAAGGCAGAGCATCATGAAACTCACCATTTCCAGAGCTACTAGCTTACATATGCAAGTTATTGGAAGTATCTCACTTTTCTTATGCACTGTGGAATATCAAATTACACAGGTATGGTCTGTTTTAGGAATAAATAAATCTGACTCAGCAGTGCCAATATGTGTAGTGACCATCTCCATTGTGAAACTACCTTTATAAGGTTAGTTTTCCATGTTTTTTTCCCCCTTGGAAAGATCTCATCAAGTCAAGAATATGACGAGGAAACTTTTTACTAGCTAAGTTATTTTTCTAGCAAGTTATGCCCTGGTTTTCCATTCTTCATTACACACCTTGAAGTCCATTATTCCATTTTCAAGCAAGTACCTGCACTACTCAGCGCACACAGCCCTATGGCTTATCAGTGAATACCACAGATTAGTCTCCAAATTTTTCACTCGTCGTTACCTCTCACAAAAGCTGGTATTTTACTCTTATACAGAGCTGACCTTCAGAGTTACTGCGGCCACTAACATCTTCTCTGATTTTACAAGTATACCGTCTCTTTTTCATCTCCCCTTTCCCCCCTGCTTCCTCCATTTCTTCTTATTTTTCCTCATTCAGAAAGCAATATCACACATGTTACAAGGCTGTTGAAATTCAAATGAAAAGTATAAGGAAAGAGGATCAATGAAAGTATCCTCAAAGCCATCCAAAAAGAAGGGAGGAAATTCTCAACATTTCTGTTGTTGGTTATTGTGTTCAAAGAGGCAAATAAGAAATTATCTACGTCAAAGAAAAAGGTTATATTGAAGAAGCAATAGAAAAGGTGGAGAAGAAAATAAGCAATAACTTAGATAAGGGAATCTGAATTTGTTTTCTCTGGTTGCCCTGAACCTGGTGTTATTTATGGAAACCAGGAGCACAGCAGTTGCAATGCAATGACTACAGTAATGCCTGGCAATAATGATATTAAATCCATGTTGTTCTAATTATTCTCAGTGTGTAATCTGGTTCCCTCCTCAGTCTTGCTGTCTAAAAGCAGCTGGGCTTCCTTCATTCCAGCAGAGTAGAACATGAGGACAGAAGTCACCTTTCATTTCTCTTTCTCATTCACTGGGTCACTGAACAGGAGGATACCTTTGGGTACAAATGGAGGAAGGAAGTCGCAAGGCAAGTACTTTGCCCCTTGTGAGTCCAAAAAACAGTTTTGAAGCACTACCTGCAGCATTGTGTTACAATAAACACAGAAACGATATACAGCAAAAGCTTAGCAAGGAAGACAGCTTGACTAGTGAACAGAGAAGACTGAAGTCACGAAGGCAAGCAGACTGACACATTAATGGATTTAACAAAATATTCTGACAGAGCACTCTTGCAGATTCAAAACAGTTCAATACACAGAAAAAAAACCACAGAATATAAGGATGCCTGTCTCTAACAACTTCCAAGCTTTGATCAAAGCTTCCTCTCCCAGAAATATATAAATGGATATACATTTTGTGGTAGATTCTCTTCTACCTAATACGATATACATCCATCAATACTCAAGTTTTTCTTCAGTCTTGGTTTACTTGTACACCATTCCATTCATTTTCATAAAAACTCTACTAAACTAGTATGTTTGATCTCTCTGTTCTTTTAAAGTCAATTAATACCTGTGATGACCTGCTGAAAGACTGAGAAGTAGAGACATGCAGATACATGAAAGAATGCTTAAGAAAAAATATTTTAAAGAGTTAATTGAAACAAAGTTTAACCATGGTCTTAGCAATCCAACTCTGACTATAGCCTAGTGACAGCAAAAATCCACAAATCCACACGGAGAAAACAGCAATCCATTCCTTTCCCAACTTTTCCCATAAAGCAAGACAATGCAGGGTTAGGGGGTAGGAGAGGAACAAACCCAAAACCCACAAACAAGAAACACAAATGTTTGAGGAACTGTAATTCTTTTAGTGATGTTTTTGACGGGAATGGAACTCCAAAAACACATGGAAAAAATTCAGGGGGAGGTGACGGAAAAAAAGCTTCCTACGACTACTGTTGGTACACAAGTCAATGCTGTGCTTAGCATGTTGCTGATGGTGCAAGATACATCTGATTTTAACAAAGAAAGTATATGGAATCCCAATTAGCTATGTCATGAACAGAAAGGGATTTGGTGAAAACACTAAGGAAGTATAAAGGTCCATAAAGAGAACTCCTTCAAAAAAAATGGCTTGCATGTATTACAGTGTAAACCACCACACCCAAGCCTGTGTGAAGGCTGCACTTATTTTACCATTACAACTTTCCTCTAAAAATGTACACGAGACTTTCCAATTCATACCTTAGTTTGCACTACTAGTCCTCCCCACAAAAAAAAAAAAAAAGAAATCAAATAATATCTATAGAAAATTCAAAAATAGAAGAGGATAGAGGTCCTGAGCTGAGCACCTCAGCTGGACTTGCCAGCTTTCAGTAATTTCATTCTCTGAAGTAAACCTCTCCATTAATACAAATATTTGCAGTGAAATGCATTTTTTTTTTTACTAAATTCAGTATATATTCCCTTCATCTACTACCAATAAATCCCTGGTTTATCACTTAACTCTACAATGTCACATGGTTCTGCCAAAAGAATATTTGGGCTACATCCTCTCCCTGAACCAGAAAGCATAAGGAACACACATTCACTAATTTACACACTCTCACGAGCAGGTAAATACAGAAAGTGAAGGAGCCATACAGCCTCCCATGCTTGCCTAATGTAACAGTTTGTTCAAGACAATAACAACTGCTACACAGCAGTATGTATCCATTTCTATTCCAATTTGATACAATTATTTAAAGTGGCTTAAGTATTTCTGAAAGTATTGCATTCAGCGTCCAGGCTACTGCAGAGGCCCACACAGGTGCTTATCATCCTAGGCACCTTTAAAAAAGCTGGCAGTTTTAATTGCTATAAAGCACTGATGGCATTTCAAGAGGCAAGATAGTATATGTATCCTCTTCAAATAAGCAGGATACATTTAGTAAGTAACTGCAGCTCCCCTGGCATAAGTTGCGCCCAGCTGGTTGTCGGTGGAACTCTTTCTTGCAAACTAACTTCAAGCGTAACTCTAGAAAATAATTAAAAAAAAATAAATATCTGAGCAATCAAGGTCACCATAAATCCATTTGGTTATCAACAGATTCAGTTGAGTCCACTGTTTTGTACATTGATCAGGTTCAGATCACACCTGTGTTTAGGAAAGTGTTTCAGATAGGATGTCTTAGTAGCACACAAAAACAGCTATCAAATCACATGCCCTTAAATACACAATTCTAGTACCTGAGCTTAATATAAGCCTAATATTTTAAGCAAACAAATCGAAAAAGACTTGGAAGGACTATTGACTGATGCCACGTTTTGGGCTGAACCCATCTTCTCTGAAGAACAGCTGGAGCAGAAGTTGACTATGGAAGAGGTGCCGTTTACACATCCAGCACTAATGTCTGTGAATATCATCTGGAACAACACATTAATACTACTGATACTAAATAAGTACTATGACCTTCAAATCACAGCTGTTGCAGAGGGTCCCCCGCCCCACATCAGGTAGCTGCAGGCACTTCCCATCGTGTACCACCTCATGGTTTCCCAACTGAAGAGTATGACTGGGGTCTCTGAAGCCTGAATGGAAAGGAAAACTACTGTTCAGTACTTGTGACAAGTACAACAGCATCATCCTGACACAAATACTGTCATTGATTCCACTAAGATTTTTTTCTGGCCGAGGTCATGGAGAAATTGTAATTTCATCCTACTCTTGTGTACATACTTGCACTTTCATTTTCGGTTAGGTACCAGGATAACGCAGAGTAACAGAAAAAGTCCTGAAGAATTCTGATTCTATAATGGCTATTTTCTAACATTAATGTTTCAACTAAATAATCATAAACATAACTAAAGAGACTCACATTGGTTTTCATCAAAGTTGATATAGAAAATGACAGCATGCCAGATAAATGGTTGTTCTCTAAGTTAAAAAATACCTTTTTAGAGTTCATCTTATAATTGGGTTCAGAGTTAAACCAAGTATGAGTAATGAAAAACACACAGAGGGCACATGACACCACATGTGGGCTAGTGAATCTTAAGTTTCATGTCCCAGTTCCATAAAAGTTAAAGAAACATTTTAAAAAAATGCAGATAACTACACTCCCATGTGATCTTTGCTTCTTAAGCTGTGGTATTGCCTTCACATAAGCCATTTATGGACTGTAATTTAAAATAATTTGTTAAATGTAAATAGTATTTGCCTTTATCTGTGTTAATCTCTATGCTGATTTTTTTTTATTTATACAACCATATGCAGAAAATATTCAACTACTCACTACAATGAGAAAAAAAAAAAAAATCCAAAAACTGAAATTACTGTGTACATTACTGTATCTTTCACAATGATCAATACAGAGCATTTACTCATTGACAAACACAGCAAACAAGTTTCAGGACACAATTCTGTAATTGTTATTCTACAGAAGAGATCTAGATATAGGTAAAAAGATGTTGAAAGTTGATAGGATTTACAGACAGTTCCCTTTATTAAATCATTCAGTGGAAAGAACGTGTTTTTCTAGCACTTTTAGGTACAGTAAACAAAAATATTGGGAAGATAAAGTGCCTGTGGAGAGATGCTTTTGTAAAGGATATGTTACCCACCTAACTTCACAAAGACTTTTACAAAGGAAAAGTACAAAGAATTAGTGTCTCAGTAGGAAAAATAAAAATTAATAAAAATTTAGTGACAGATAACTGGAGCAGGGGAACAACAATGAAACAATTAGCATGAAAACACACACTGGCAAGTTTAATTAACTACCTTTACCTAAAAATTACCCATGTTGAAGTAATACTGTTCAGGATGTTGAACCCTAATCAGACATGTGCTGTAATCATGTATGCAGAGGGACGATTAATTTGAAACACTAATTTGCTACAGTACAACAGCTAACACTAAGTGTTATTGTGAACACCTCTAATTGTGATAAACCCTGACATAATGTCGTGGTTTAGGCCAAATCGGCTACTGCGGACCTGGGGGACCCCAAATGGGACCGACAGATGCTCTCCTCTACCCTTCTTCAAAGAGAGGGGCAGAGGAGAAAAAAGAGACAAGTTTAGAAGGAACTAAACTACTTTAATGAAATATTAATAATAACAGGATGGGGATTGCAGGCAGACAAACAGAGTCCTCTTCAGATGTCGGCCATTGCAGGAAGACCCAGCTGACCCTTTGATCCTCAGCCTTTATATTGAGCATGAAGCAGATGGGATGGAATACCCTGTGGGTCAGTTTTGGGTCACCTGTCCTGTCTGCTCCTCCCCGCAGGTGGGGCCCCACTGCGCTTTTCTGCTTCCAACTCTCCAACAGGGCAAATAACCAAGTTGGTTGGCCTTGGTTGTTATAGCAATAAGTATAAGCAAGAGCCTCTCTGCATACCATGCCTGGGCATCAACTATAAACATTGGTCTTATTACTCTGAGAGAGTGAACACTGTCTGCAAAATATGCTAATAATTTCAGTAGTTAGAGAGGCCCAGCTAAGAAGCAAAGTTACTGAACAAAATTGGTTCTGTTTTACCTCAAACCAGGACACAAATACTTTCTTCAGTTAAAATGTATTTTAAAAGTTAGCATACTTAAGTGTCATATGTTATATTATGTTCATAACCAGAAACACTACAATGTAGGCTCATGAGCTACAGAGTTATGTAATCGTGCAGCAACAGTCAAGAGTGAAGCTTGCTTGCTTTTCTATGTGCCCAAGAACTGAAGTATTTTGAAACTGCATTTTCTAAACATGTTATTAGGGAGCTATACAGAATTTCCATTTTTAGATACCTCAAGGCTGTACATGTAAATTGCCCAGTAATGATTTTCTTCACAGGAAACAAAGTAACATATAGAAAAATCTCATCTTCCTATTCCATCAGACCTCCCTTAGTACTCCAATCTTTTGTTTTCCCTCTGAATTTCCCAGTCCTGCCCAGCCATGAGTAAAATAAAGTGAAAATCCCTTCTAAATAGTCATAGGTAAAAGAAAACACTTGACAATTATGGCAGAAAAAGTAATACACCAGGAAATAATGAGAAAATGTTATATCAATCCTGCATAGAATTCCTTTCTATATAAGGCAGTTTTGTTTTGCACTGTACATTTGTGTTCTTCCTAAGTTCAGAGTTTTTTCTTTGGTTGGCACTTATGCGTATGGTTTAAACTTATTTCCATAGTACTGTACTACCAAGACTAGCAATATCAACGTATAAAAGCACTAAAGACAGACTGCCATCCTTTACTTGTCATAGGTGTATGTTAATCATTGGACACCAAAAAATAAAAAGGAAAAGGAAAACATGGCAGCCATGGTTATCAAAAAGTCACACCTGAGAATAGAATGTAGTTTGCCATTATAGCATTTGGCATGCAAATATTAATGCATCCTAAAAAAAAAGGTGTAAGTTACCAAAATACTTCAAAGGAATCTAACAATTAGCACATCTCTACTAAGATTATTACATCATCTTTACAACGTTTCTTTGGTCAAGGAATATTCTCCCTTAGGTTGGGGGAGAGGGCAGATCAAAGACATTGGTTATTATAATAAAAGCGATAGTCTTCTTGCAAATATAATGCATTCTAATGACCTTTTTCTTGAAGCTGCCTAGTGTTTTCCCTCTATGTAGTTTGTGCCCAGTGCTAAAAATGAAGTAAGACTAAATAAAACCTGTTCCTATCCAAAAATCTACTAGCACAATCAGCATTCTTAACAGAGAAGTGTACCATATTTTTCGATCCCAGCACTGAACTAATTAGTTCAGTCCCAGAAAGCCTTTCCATGACAATATGTAGATAATCCAGGTGAATTCAGGAGCTTGAGCTACTATAGCTTTTGTAGATCAGTTTCTGCAAAAAGAGCAAAGAATTCAAGATTCAGGACTTTCAGCCTTTTCAGTGCAACTAACTTTTCTCCAAAGAGAAAGAAGGAAAAAATCCCAAGAGACAAATGAGAATACTTTCTCTTGAAGAATCCCAAGGATACAGATGTACGCAAACAGACATAACAGCCACCCTACTCATAAGTAAAACCAAATCTGCCACTGGCAAAAAAACCCCATGATATTAAATAACTGGCTGAAAGCATACTGCTAACACTGGAAAGCAAATAAATAAGTATTCTCACATTTCATATTCAACAAAATGTTATCACAGATTTATACTGCTGATACAGTCCATTTTCAATCATTTTAACACCTATAATGCACACAGCTGAAATTCATAGAATTCCTCAGTGAATAGTTACCCAGTACCCTGAAGACTGCAGTCCTAGCAAACAACCAGTACACACTCCTATTGTGTGCTAAATTCATTATGCAGAATAACGGAGCACAATATTGCTTTAATTCTGTTGCCTTAGGCCGCTCATATCATAAACCATAGGAGCTGTGTCACCAATGCCTGAAACGGAATTGAAGCCATAATTTATGCATATTTTAAGACTGCAAAAGTAACACATTTCAGAAGCCTGTCTTTTCACTTTATCATCTTTTAGAGAACACTGCAGTTCCAAGATATCCCAGTACATTCTCTTTAGTATGTTTTGTGTGTTTTCTTCAGCATTCTATGTACAAGATGGTCCTTTTTGTCAGGTCATGACACAACAGTTAACAAATACAGACCAGCCAAATAACATTAGAGAAAATCATATATGCGACATAGGCAATCACGACCAAACTACCAATGTGCAAGACATGACTGTTGACCCAGGATTAACCTTATGTGAGAGTGGCAGGGCCCTTAGGTTAAAGCAGAGGTGGGCTGCAGCGCTTAAGGTGTCCCACAACCAAACAGGGAAAATAAGCCAGCAGTCTCTCATTTCTTACTAAGAACAGCCCTCTGCCCAAAAGACATTTCAGATAAAAGGTTAATGCCACACTTCCCTGTCTTTGCGAGGAAGTGATAACATTGCCTCCCCCACATACATTTCCTTTCTGAGGAATTTTAATGATAACTAAGTAATACTGGCCCTATGAGGAAAATATCTTCCAAATCCAATGGTCAGCAGTAGGCACACATTTGAAAACACAAAAATCAGTATACCAAAGCTTGTTCATAGTCCTATCATCATTATAAAATCAGTGCACTGGGAGGTAAAGTTTTTCTTTAAAAAAAAAATATACTTTCTTCAATCAAATCCTATTGCAGTTTTTTGTGTTTTAATATCAAAGCTATTTCATCCTCTTGTAGTGCTCTTAGTGATTGCTTTAAAAGCCCACAAAAACAAACAAAGCCACAACACACAGAAGGGGGGGAAAAGAAACCCAAACCCACAAACCACATATAAATCTCTTGATTTTTTTCTAGTTCTCCAATTTCAAGAATTGGCTTCGTCTCATGGGGGGAGAGAGGGGCAACATACTTCTTTCCTATGAATTTTCTTGATTTTCTTTTCATTGTTGTTAGGAAAAGGTTCAGAGAGAAGAAAATACGAGATTCTCAATTTTTTTTCTCTGTTCCAACAGGAAATAAAATTAATTTATCCATAAGAGTTGCTTGAAAATGCTATTTTTTCCACTCTCCTCATTAAATAAGCATGTTACCCCTACTTGTCCAAAAGCAGAAATCAGTACATCCAGATGAGACAGTCTTTATTATTTGTTTTATTTTCTTCATCTTGTAATATCTTATGATCCCTTATGAGCTCAGTCTTCTTGTTATCTTTATTCTTCCCTATTTAAGAGGCTTATCACAATTCCCTCATAAGAGCCTCGACAACGTATCCTGAAGTCAATGGAAGATTTTTCCACTAAAACCACAGAAAAATCCAGCATTTTTATTGCTTTCCAACTTTTTCTCCCTAGCTCCCTCTCTGTTTTCATCTCTGAAGTGAAGAAAAATAACAAACAAAACCCCAAGCAAATTATATAAATATCCTTAGCTGAAACAGCAACAGCATATTCCTAGTATATTCTCAATCCCTTTCTTATTAAAAGGCTATTGTCAAGTGGCTTTTTTTTTTTTAAATAATTTTGACCACAGCTGAGCACTAAGCAGATATTTTCAGTAAGCCAATAACAATGAAACCCAAGACTATGTGAGAGAATAGCAACATTTCATTTAGAACCCATTGATGGGTTTGACCATTTCAAAATGCTCTTTCTAAAGTTCATTACCTTGCACTTCTCTATATTGGGTTAGCTTTCTAACAAGTTTGTGAAGCTCTTTAAAAGCCACATGGAAATTTAAAAAAAGACTCAACCCTATCAATTTTGTTATTCTTCAAATCTTTGCCACCTCAGATGCCTTTTGACACCTTTTTCCTTTCTTTCATTTTCCTCATTCAGAATTGTTGTGGTTTGGGCTGGACCGGCCACTGAGGCGGAACAACAGATGCTCTCCCCCACCTCTCTCTCCAAGGAGAGGAGGGAGAGAGAGAAAGAGATTTCTGAGTTTAGAAGGAACTAAAATACCTGAATCAAATATTAATAATAAAAATAATAAAAAGGAAATAATGAAATATATACAAAACCATATCAAGCTCCCAGGATGATGATCACATCACCAGCAGGCACTGAGGAAGTCCCAGACTGGACTCAGTGACAGGCAGGAACTGGATCCTATATCTGGATTCGGGGATGCACGGATCAGGATCAAAGACAGAAGAACAGACAGAGTCCTCCTCAGATGCTGGCCACCAAAGAAAGAAGCTGACCCTTTGATCCCTCAGCTTTTATATTGAGCATGAGGCAGATGGGATGGAATACTCTGTGGGTCAGTTGTGGGTCACCTGTCCTGTCCGCTCCTCCCCACAGGTGGGACCCCTCTTCACTTTTCCACTTCTGAACATCCAGTGGGCCAAACAACCAAGTTATCTGGCCTTGGTTGTTATAGCAATAAGTCTAAGCAAGAGCCTCTCTGCATACCATTCCTTGGCATAACTTACAGCTAATCAGGTCTTATCATTCTGAGACCGAACAGTGTCGCCATAATATGCTGTTGATTTCAGAGTTGCAGAGAGTTTAGTTAGTTAGAAGAGACCTAGCTGCAAAGTAAAATGACTGAACAGAAAATTGGTTCTGTTTTACCTCAAACCAGGACAAGAACAATCTTAACGAAAAAATATGGAGTTTGGTTTTGTTTTCTTGGTTTTGTCATTTTTTTACTGAAAACGAAAGTTTCAGTTTTCAATTTTTTTCCTATTCTTGAACATTCAGAAGTGAGAAAAATAATTAGAAATAACAACTCCTAATAAGCATATTCAACAGCATGCCTCACTATATTATACAACTCTGAGACAAGATGCTGCCAGGATTTCTTTTTTGTTTATGGAAAATTGAACAATTCCAAACATTACTATGTCTCTCAGCCAGCTTTGAATCAACAATCTTATCCTTCAATATGTAATTAAGTCACTTCCTCTAATAAGCCTTTATAGAAATCATACTGTAAAGAAGTTTAGTCCAAAGCATAACCCCCAATTCTTTCTTTTTTAAGTGTACTGACTCTGATACAAACATTCTAATGGGCTTCCTAAAATATTTTTCTTAACACAAACCACACTGTTTGATTCAGATCATGTTGAATTAATGCAACAGCTTCTTTACATTCCCCAAAGGTTTGCAAAAGGTGATGGTTGTCAGCAAATGTAACAGTGAGCTCTGAGTAACAAAGAAATTGTGCTTTTTTGTTTTACCAAAGGAAACTTCTACAAACTTTGCTGACCTTAAGTGCACAAATTCAGCTGTACACAGAATTCATCTTCTAATGTTTAGAGATAAGGAATCACACCAACAAAAAACCCATTAAGGTACAGAAAACCTTTGTAAAGATTTTGGTCCTTACTGTAAGAACAGAAGATAGTATGAAATTGTCTATAGAAGCTTTAGCCAATACTTTCAACACTAAAACCTCAGAGGCTTTGTAAATCCATGGACTAAAGCAATCTAGAGGTGGCTAACATAGATCATACGAACACCTGACAAATAACAAGGAGCTGGTGTATGATGGACAAGACTGATGCCACAGCAGTACTTGCTCCAAGATTTGTTTGAGCAATAAGCTACAAATTCTTCAGCATATTGAAGGAATAGACAGCAGTCTAATAAAGCATCCTAATTTGAGGTAAATCAGGACCAATTTTCTGTTCAGTAATTTTACATTGTAGCTAGGCCTATTCTAACTTTCTGAAATTAACGTATTGTGCAGAAAAGTGTTTGCTCTCAGAGTGGCAAGACCTGTGTTTATAGTTGGTGCCAAGGAATGGTAGGCAGAGAGGCTCTTGCTTATACTTATTGCTGTAACAACCAAGGTCAGCTAAGTTGGTTATATACCCAGTTGGAAGGTCAGAAGCAGAAGAGTATAGAGTGGTCCCACCTGTGGGGGCAGCGGACAGGACAGGTGACCCACAACTGACCCACAGCTTATTCCATCCCATCTGCCTTATGCTCAGTATAAAAGCTGAGGGATCAAAGGGTCAGCTTCTTGGGTGGCCAGCATCTGAGGAGGACTCTGTCTGTTCTTCTGTCTTTGATCCTGATCCATGCATCCCTGAATCCAGATCTGGGATCCAGTTCCTGCCTGTCACTGAATCCAGTCTGGGACTTCCCCAGTGCCTGCTGGTGATGTGACCATCCTGGGAGCTTGAGACAGTTTTGCATATATTTCATTATTTCCTTTTTACTTTATTATTAATATTTCCATTAAAGTATTTTAGTTCCTTCTAAACTCATAAGCCTCTTTCTCTCCCTCCACCCCTCTCCCCAGAGAGGGCATCCGTTGTTCTGCCTCAGTGGCCAGTCCAGCCCAAAACAAAATAAGGCAATGCCTTTGCAACACCTGATTAGGATATACAATGCCGCAAACACAGATGCTATTTTGAGGTTCATGTAGCTTTATCTAACTTGACTGGAACTTATACAGACTTCTGCACTTTGAATTTTGAACACAATGAAACAGAAAACTATGGAGTGAGTCAGCATCAAGACTACATTAGGCTCACTTAGGTCTTTATCAGAAGAAAGCCCTGCAAACATGCTTCGACATGCACATACTCACAGTACTCAAGTGGGATTAAATTGACCATATACAAAAGTAAAATTCATTCTCAAAGTGTCAGAAGGGAAATGGCAGAAATGAAGCTTTTATATTAATTTTGTGATGCCTAGAAGCAGGAAAAGAAAATTTCAATATGCTCTCTGACCTCCTACAATTTCAGACACAATTACATTTGAGAGATATTAGATAAACTTTGCTAAACTATTCTGATTGTCAGAGAAAGGAAAACACAAAGGTATGGTCATCTCTGCAAGAGGCCACCCATGAAATTTGTGGCACAATGTTCAGGTTAGGGTCCTTGCATTGCCTAATTGAGGCCAGGAGATTTCATCTGCCAAATCGGTCTGCAGGAGGCAAAACAGCGACCTCAATCTGAAGCTCCCGTACTCTACAGCAATACCCTAATCCCACATGGAGAGCAAGAGAAAGGCGCAAACATTTCATGGCAAGCTTTGGCTTTATTCTAAATTGCTATGTCTTAGATTTTCTGTTGGTCAGCTCTACGCAATACCAGCATTCAGTTACCTACACAAAAGCACAGATTTGATTCTTTGTTAAGGTACGAATGCTAATGTATGTAGGGAAGTAACATGCTGCATATGGGGGCGTGTACTGGAACAAGCACAAGAAAATTATAGTACATTGTAAATGAAAAAGAAAAATTGCCTTTAAGGTGACAGGCTATCCTTCAAGAAAAGTGAAATAATTTATGCCTGCTGAGGTACTGTAAGGCTCATGTTTTAGCAGACAAAGTTCTTCTAGATAATATAGCTGAGGTTCTGCAGGAAGGGTCTATTAATCCTTTGTGTACTTCACTATTGTTTATTGAGCAAAAGAAGGTAACATAAAACTTTAATGCCTTTTTCTTACTCAAAAATTTGAGGGGCTCTACTGATCAGATACGGCATTTAAAGACTGGAAGAACAGATGGCTGACAGATAGTGAATAATTTTTACATCAAGCAAGCCTTCACTGTTTGATACAAACTATACAGAAGGATGCTCCTTTTAAAGCATCCCACTGGGCAGATAAGAGTGACGTATCAGAGACAATTAAACAAATGAGCTCTCTATTAACATCCAAAAAGTTGTTATATCTACTCCACCACTAGCCATAAAGACTGAGCTTGTAAGTATATATGGCCAAATACAAAAGGCAGATTTCATTCTCTGAACCCTGTTCATCAAACAGAACAACACAGGCAAGCAGTAACTGGTGGAAACAGACCACAGTACTTCCTCTTCTTTGAAAAACCCACTTGTTAGATGTGTTGATATCCTTATAGGTGGACAGGCTAAAGGAGGCCACACATCTGGCCCAAACTAGGCAAGTCTCTATTCTCAAATTAAGGAATGATGGTTTTGCTCCAGTTCTTCACACAACTGAAGGTCTGCAGTATGTTACGGGATCCACATCAGCCACAGAAGTTGCAGTGCTGCATTTACATCAGCCTTCATGAGTTGTGAGAAACCACTTAAGTACTGGAGCTTAAGACTAAAAATATTGTACAAGATTACTATTGTTAATATTCCTCCTCCAAAAATTACCACTATGTTTTTGTCCAAAACTTCACAAGACTTCACAGTAGCATCAGTCCTTTTGCCCCTTTGTGTAGAAGAATAAACATTCAGAATGAAACACAATTCTTCTTCTGCACAAAACATCGTCAGCTTTCACATCCATTGCTATCAAAAAAAAAAAAAAAAAAGACACCTATAAAATCTTGTCTCTATATTGGTCTCTGTTCCTTACTTTTGGAAGTGTTTGGAAAAAGCCAGCCATTCACAAATGGCTTATTTTGCTGAAAGTCGACCAGCATTTTCTTAAAACGACACTTTGAGCTCCCTATCTGCTGCCAGTCTGTAAATGCTATGGGGCCTCTCTACTAGGACCTGATATGACATAGCCTGTGGGAAACTGACTGTTCTTCAGCAGGTTGAATCCAGATCTATCTTCATCATAAGATGTGCAGGTGGCTGTGAATTTTAGAAGCAACCAAGTGAGCCATTTTTGAATACTTTCCAATTTTCCAGAAAGTCACACTGCAGTAGGTACATAGGAAGCACTGCACTAACAGCACAATTCATAATAAAGGTAACTCAAGATTTAAAAGCAATTACTGCCAGAACAACCTCCCTCTCTGCCACATGTAGAGGAAGACCTGCTAACAGTTACTCCAAGTATTTAACTATGAAAACCATATTCTTGAAGTGAGGAGAAATGGATGTGTTGACTACAGCCCTGGATGACAGGAAAGCAGTTTTCTGAGAAATTCACTTAATAATCATTCTGCTCTACTGAGTGTCTGGCCTTATAGTAACTCTACAGTGCCCAGTGTACTAGATGGAGTTTTTAAAAGTAAATATATTAAATTGTACAAGCTTTGCGGTCTCCAAATAAAATAAAAAAAAACCCACACACCAAAACACACCAATATACTTCTTCCAAAAATTTAAAATTAGTTAGACCTTAAAAAGAACAATTTATTCACAATGCAACAGCAGCTCAATGTTTTTAAACAGAGGCTATTTTACATCAATTTTATATTCACTCTGTTCCTGTTGTTCAAGGACTAAATATCATACAACCGTTAGTGTTTCTCAGCAGAGACAGTTTGAGATTGTAACTAGCCACTGGGAAGCAGCAGAAGACGAAGATACAGCAAGTGACCAGTCTATTCTACTTCCCACACAGTCATACAAATTTACTATGACAAAGCCAAGGAAACAGGTTTGAATGATTCACCGAGATTCTTTTTCTGCAAGGCAAATTTCTCCATGCTATTGTTGCTTCAGCAAAACATGGGAGGGAAACAAAGACAAATAAATGTATAATAACCATTCAGGCAAAATATGCCAGACAGTGACAAATAACTGATTAAATACAAATTGGACAGCTTTGGTTGTTGGCAGAAACTTGAAAGCATTTTTGTTTTTAAACAGGGAACCAGCGGCAGCACTGTGTGAATACAAGATTTAACTAGTAGCGGAGGGGGGAGGGGTTAGGCTGTGTCAGTCGGTGTTCGGGTTTGTTACACTCACCACTTCCCTTGACCTCCGGTGTATTTATTTGATCTGTGAAAGAGGATCAAACAGAGCATTGCCAAAAGGGAAATTATGGCTGTCTGAGCTCTTAACCTATTGTAAAATCCCTCCTTCGAAGCCAAGCTATGAATACACATATAACACTTCTGCAGCAGTGATAAAAGATTCCTGGTGCATCACGGAGATGAAAAATGATTCCTAGTTGAGAGGGAAATTGCCAGAGGTGTCAGAAGACATGTTGCAGTGACGTAAACAGTGACACAGACATTAATTTCAATAATCCGACAGTGGAACAGTGCATACCTGAGCTGCCTAATTCTTTATTATCTTTCTTATTTCACAACAAGCTTTTGCTGTTTGGGCTCTTCACAAGCCATATCTCCATCTT
>NW_009647046.1:53604-87402 GCF_000708025.1 Charadrius vociferus
AGCTCCCCTCCCCCAAAGGAAAGCACCTAGACATTTCAGTCCAGCAGGGAGCTTTTCATTAATTACACTAAATAGAGTGATGATCTGGAAAGGTCATACCAGCCTTTCAGCACACCCTCTCTCCCAGCTAAGTACTTTTCAGCTACAATTGATTACCTTGTCTTTTAGGTTTGCATGATTCCATCAAGCAGGAGCACATGTGGCATCAATGATGTTATTGATATTGTGATGAGCCACATCCCAACCTGGTGCAGCCTCAACCCTACACTCAGTGGTGCTAAATTGCAATAGAGGTTGAAGCTTTAGAGTGACACCCTGGAAAGGAAAATATGGTACTGGGTAGAACTAGCACAATAGTTGGTACTCCCATGACCCAATTATGTGACATAAAAAGTACCCCTCAATGACATTCAACTGCTTTCTCAAGTTCCTGTTAAGTGCTTTAAAATCTCGTTCCTGTATGGTTTGTTACATCCATTAAAAAAATCCAAACAAACAAAAAAAAAAAACCAACAAAAAAACCCCACTAAACTAAACCGAGTTACTAAAAAGAGGTAGTCAGAAATTCTTGGAAGTGTCCTTTGCTTATGTGCTTCAAAAGGAAAAATTGCCACATGAAAGATACTCACATGCTGATTTGTGAAGCCACATGCATGCTTTAGCATACATAATTGCATCTTACAGCGTTATGCAAGAATAGTGAAATCTGCTTTCAAATGACTGTAGCTATCCCAATGTAGGCTCTTCGCATTTCATCAGATCCACATCTACTAGAAACTGGTTCTCAGTATACGCAATTCATACACCTTTACCTGTGACAACAGCTACAAACCGGGTACCACACCAAAAATCTCCCCACTGTCTATTTGCCCACAATTGCCCGTTTGCCCATGACATTTCCACATATCAAAGACATAGTAAACTACTGACTTTGGAAAAGAGAGCACAGGGGTGTCTGTATATAGGGACCGTCAAATTCTTAGCTTCCTTGCACAGTCAGTTCAGCAGGGGAGACAGACAGATGGTCACCTTGTGCTGAGGCAGCTCAGAAAATGCTTTTTCAAGTAAAAATATAAATGGGTCGTGTCACTTTTAAAGTCTGAAATATTCCACTGGCACCAGCTCAACTGCCTCTTAGTTAAGAGGTTTTTGTACAATAAATAAATTTGCAAAAGTGCTAGGTCAAAAAAAACAAACCCAGTCAGCTCCTTCTGCCCCCATTTTTCTCATCATTACAACACACTCTTGAAACTTTCAACTTCAGGGAAATGCAAATTCTTCAGTGATGAATTATGCAAGAGGATGGAAATACATGTGGGTATAGATACGACAGAAAAATCTCTTACAGCACATACAGGATGACAAGGTACAGAGACAGTGCTCTTCACTCTTCTGCAATTGAAGACAGAGTAGTTAAATTATACCTGTAGTGAGGTTTTATATACAGCCTTAAGCACCTCCACTTACAGCATCAACACCGCAGAAAGGCGCATGTGACTTCTGAGCCCTTGGTTACAGGATGACAGAAAACAACCTGGATTCACAGATACAAATCCCACTTAAGGTTATGTTTGTCCTTTGCTGCAGACTCTGCGGATCTGCCATGTCCTACTTCAGGCTTGGTAACACACACACACTTGTACCCTGCCTGTTCGATACCCAACATAAATCAAGTCACTAATTGCCACTGGAGCTGTTTATTTCTACAAGGTACCACTGACCTACACCACATTGCAAAACTGTCCTTTGCTCTCCATAGTGTAAAGTCACCAGCAAGGGGTGGGGGGTACTGAAATAGCAGAATGTGTTTCAGACCAAAATGATGGTCAAACACCTACAGAACCACACAAGGTTCCATAAAAGTTCAGCATAAAGCAAGAACTGGGTAAGAGACAAAATACTTGAGCTGAAGGTGGGGGGGAGGGGGTGGAACCAGAGGAGATGAGGTAGCTGGCAACACCCCACAGTACTGCTGGCATTAGTGAGTCACATCCTCATCTTTATGGCGAATATTCCAGCACAGTGGCGACAACATTTCACAAGCATTTTCCCCAGAAGGTACTCAGGTTGAGAATAACAAAGTCAGAAGTTTTACCTTGTGTTGCACTGTTATTACAAAAATTAGGACACAAAGTGAGTGCTCACAGATTCTGTCAGAGTATAAAGGATAATTTTCCAGTTTTGCACTATCATGAACTTGACTTGAAGGCAAAAGGAAAACAAACAAGCCATAGGAAGCAACTTATTTACTCCCACTGTTCTTCATTTGCACCGGTTCTCTCAAGACAAAGACTCTTCTTTACAGTTATAAAAGAAAATTGAGGGGGGGCAGGGGAGAAGCCCTGCTGAGGACTTAGTGCAAGCGTGACACAAACGAGCAGATACAAGTGGTAAAGGCAGGATGTCAAAAGAGAAAAAGTCAGCAAACAGCATCAAGAAAAGCTCGCGATGCCCTACCAGCCGCCGGTTAGCATTCACCATGGTGCAGCTGCTGGAGCTGCTGTGTCTGCCTCATTCTTTGCCAGGGATAAAGAGGGGAGAAAGAGCTGTTTGTTTCCCCCCGCCTGTCACCACTAGGGACTCCAGAGCTCTTCTCAGGCTCCCGGCAGCATCTTGACACTTGACAGCCCTAGAGAGAGGAGAGGGCCCTGTTGAGAGGAGTGCGGGAGCTGCGAGCAGCATCCCAACGGCAGACAGCACCGTTCTGCTTTTGCAAGCAGAATAGCAAGGCGGAAAAGGGTTTTGTCTCAGTTAATTAGCACAATAAGGAGCCACTGAGGAACTTGCTCTTTCATCTTTCATAGGCATTCCTTCCCTTTGCCTTCAAAGCGCACTTTCTCTGAGAGCTGACTCCTAGATCACATCAGGTGATGTAGTTTTAAGGTATCTCTTGGAAAGGTGTGCAAAGCACTATAAATAGAGAATCCAATTCCTAATATAGATAATTTTTTTTTCCCTATATCACAGTTAATATATTAAGCACCCTTCACACACTACATTTTCTTAGCTGTGTGTCTGAACAATCTTTGGCCCCCATCTCACACGTGAAATTACAGGATCTTGCAGGGAGGAATCATCATTCTCCCACATTTGCACAGCATGTAGCATAATAGGATTAGGTTCTTGAGAGCCTAAGAACTAATGTAACAAAATAACAAGTAGAAAAACAGTAGCATATGATATATGAAACCGACAACTCAACAGCAACAGAACAGAAATTCAGGAGAGGAAAAAGCAACACTTTCAATTATATTTTTAAAATCCAACCCAAAAAGTCTAGGGGAAACATTACTCTGAGCTAGGATTCACATCAGAAAAAATCCACAGCTGGATGACAATCAGAAATAAATAAAAAATAGAACAAAAGAGAGCAGGGTTGACATGCAAAGTAGACTAGGACACTATGACAAAATATTTTGTACTACAGTTGGGTACTGAGGTCTCTAAGCACTTTACAACCAGCAAACAGTTCTCCAGACAGCCTAAGAGTGGTGAACACTACAGTCCCAGACCCAGATTTACATAAAGTTGTTCTGGTTTCTTGCTGCTGTTGGGGGGTGGGGGTGTGTGTGACAAAAACCTACTCACAAGTAGGAGTAACACAGAAATTTCAGTTTCTAACCCCAAGCCAAGACCATTGGACAGCATTGCTCCCCACAGCCTAGATAAAAGACTTAAAGTTTTAACACTGACTTGATTCATCTTATACAGCATCTAGCTGGTATAACTGCCTAGGAAGGGAAGAGGAAGATGATCAAGACACAGCTACATTATGGAGACATCGTAAATCTTAGCAAGCAAGCATTGCAAGCAACCAAACACATACAGCAGATCAAACCAGATGGACACTTGGAGAAATAGACAAGGAGATTGCTTAGTTCCAGATGCTTGTGCAAGGCTTGAGGTTTTCAAGAACTGGCATGATTCCCACCTTGTCCCATCTCTGTTCCTCCACTTGGTCACTTGGGACTCTGACTCGAGCCACAGGAGAACATTTCTGTCCTATGTTCTGCTGCCCAGTCGCTTCCTAGGTCAATAGCTCTGCCATGATTCTTTCTCTACAGAGCAAAGAAGTAAGGGGCACGGTGGGAGGACACACCTAGAGCTGAAAGCAACAGAAAGTAGCAAAAGCAGCAAGAGAAGGTATAAGCTGAATCTAAAATGGTAAGTATGTAAAGACAGCCAAGAGCATGTTTATGCACAACATTCTTTCATTCATTTCCCCTTCTCAATCAACTTCTTTAGCCATTTTCCTCTGATAATGACAGTGCCATCTGCTTTTATCTGGTATGCCTACCTTTTGGGTATGGAAACTTATTCCTACTCACATAAAGTATCATCAAATCCATTATGTGCTGTTTATGAAAACATACTCAGTTGCTGGAGGGAAGATTACATGGTTGTAAGGAAAATGACTTCAGATAGCAAACCACAAGATACTAGGAAGAAATTAAACCCCAAATACAAGTTCTTCACGTGACTGTCCTTAGCAGCTGCCTCTTTCCTCAATCAAGTTCCTGAAGAAACGCCTGCAACCTCCCCAGAACCAGCCCCGAGTGGAACCAAACACCCAGGTATCACAGCAACAGTCTAGCAGAATATGTAAAACTGCACTGGGCCTGGGAACATCAATCTCTGGCAGGATTTGCCGTGCTCTAATTAAAGGACCATAATCTGTGAAATCATCAGGCACATGCTGATGGGAATAAGGAAGAGTGTGTTGGTGCATGGATGATGGCACTGACAGCATTAATATTATCAGTTGTATTTATAATATTGAAGCTTTACAGAGAACTTCTCAATGACAGCTCAGCAGCTTTAACATAAAGGACAAATTTGCTTAGGGAGTTGGCGTAGTCTTCATCATTGGAGCTCTTTAAAAAGAAATTAGACATCTGCCAAAAGTGACATGAGTGTAGCTGATCCTTCTGTGGACAGACACCATTCTGACATCCTTCCAAACCCACAGCTCTATGAGGCTGTCCTTTGATCTGCCTACTTTTTAGCCCAAAGTGGGTTGATCTCTCCCTCCACAAGCTCCATTTCACCAAAAATCATTCCCAAAATGAATATACACCCTGATGAGACATCACTAGACAAGTAGACAGGAATCATAAAAAAAACATGCCCTGTACCTTTGTATATTTAAGGGTTGTGAACAACCCCCTTCCCCCACATTGGATATCTATGCTATTCAAGGTCAGTTTAGACAATTTCTCCAAAAGACAAGTTGTAAAGCAGGAACTAATGCTCAGTGGAAGCTAGCAAGCTAACAGGAAGGCAGATGATCTTCTCGTTAATTATTTATCAGCACCTCAGGAGTTGAAAGAAAAGCAACACCTTGCTAGCTAAAAACTCAAACCAGAGAGACAGGGATTATCATTTCCCAGCTATGTTGGTAAGCCAACCAGAGTGTCTCATGTTCACAAATACTTTATCCAAAACTGCAGATCTATAAGGCGAGGAAGTGGAGGGTGTAAAGCTAAAATATGATAACCGAATCTAAACAATGCCAGAGGGAACAAAGGCCTGGATTTTTAAAAGCTCAGTTCTGATTCACGTGTCCATATAAAGGCCAGATTATGAAGAGTCGACTACAATTCATACAAGCCTTTTGAAACAAATATAGCTATTAATGCCACAATAAGAATTGGTAAGTGTGGAGAAATTTTCAGAGTGACTTCTGCTTGATTATGCAAAAAGGGCACACAAGGTCTGAGGAAATCCAGCTTTGAGATCTCTTGATAATTGCTCTCAAGTCTAAAAGGCTCAAATGTATCTCACAGTTTCAAGCTCAGTACAGCTGTTCTGAGCACACTTCAGTTAACTAGGAATATCAATCAGCTAAATGTTATTTCATACTTCTTGGCAATGATGTATATAAGTGCCCAAAAAGAAAATTACAGTTTATGATGCTTCTGAAATCATGTATTGAAACTCATTTGCAATCACCTTCATCCAAACTTAAAGAGAAATTTGAGGAAGGTAGATATTTCTTCCTCTGCCACAAACTAAAACTATGACCAATGCAAAGATACTTCCACAAATGCGATGTTCTCTCAAAAACATAGGGAAAAGAGCTTTGCATTGGCAGTAGCCATGTAGCTACACCTGATTGCTAGCTTTAGTGTTACCATACACATGAAATACATAGGTAAGAAATGGTGTCCCATTCTCTGTCAGGTACATTCAACACTGAGGGTCAGTTGGCCAAATGCGTGCTTTCTTTTCCTAACATATGGCCCAATTAACACTTCGGCTACTATGCAGCAATCTTTTTATCAATTAGCACAAACAATCACTAGAGCCTGAGCTCAAGTACTTATTTGATTACATATCTGCCTAGAGCTGTCTGCTTAATAAAGTAAAAGATACTCAGTCTAACAAAAAAATCTCTTATTTCTTAAATATCCCATGCTTGGCTAACTGAGAAACATTAGGAAACACATGACAATTCTGATATGCCCAGTAAGCTGCCTTTGCTTCCGTTTTTATTTGCAGTACAGTCATCACTAGAAACTCCCCTGATGAAAGACTCTAGGTAAAAACTAAAGGACTATAAGATTCAGTAACACAACTTGTGGGTCAGGTTTCTTCTGTTGCAAACACTGCATATTTGTAACTCCAAAACTCATTTTATTTGATCATCCCAAGGCTCCTGGAATTTCTCACTCAATCTCAGCAGCTTCCAGCATCTTCAGTAAAGTGACCCTGCTGTCTCATCTAGTTTGCATAGCCACACCTGTACTCTCTTTTCTTACCAAAGAAGAACGGCTTTATAGTTACTGAATTCCCATAGGGTATATGGTAAAGTGAAACCAAGTCCGAAAGTAAAACTTAAGAAAAACTTAAGAGTCATACCTCAACCACAAGGGTCACATCTCTGTCGCTCATCATTATGAACCTAAACACTCACAAATTGTACCACAGAAATGAAGAAGCGGTTATTTACTGCCCCTCAACCAAGGGATGTACAGATAACCTCTAATGCATTTAATTAGTCAATATCTGTAAGCACTTTGAAGACAAAAAGCAACATAATGTGCCAAGTATTACTACTATGTAACCACCAGCTCAAAAGCATGTTGACGAAGTACAGCAATAAGCTTGTCCTTTTAAACCTGTTCATAATAATTATGGCTGTTAACAACCGATATTGTTCAGCTGAATGAACATGGTGAGATTTCAGCAAACAGCTCTCATCAATCTGACATTTTTACAAACGTCCCTTGCTAAATGTCAAATGAGATTTCTAGAGGGAAAGAACAATGCCTTTCTTCCCAGAAACGTATAAAGTTTATGCAGATAAGAAAAGAAAGTGAGACAGAGATGGAAGCAAACAACTGTTTTCAAAAAACCTCTAAAGTTACTGCCAGCTGCACAAACTTTTAATAAGGGCTCGATTCTAAGCAAGAGAAAGGCTCAATTACAGTGCTGCAAACTGCATCTTTTGGACACTGATGTTACTCTCTTTACAGCTAAAGAAAAAAATGAGAAGATATTATGATATTTTTTTTCTAGTTCTTGCCGCTGTTCTAGTCCTTTAAAGACTCACATGGAAGCAGCTTGCCATGTGATAACGTATTTCTTCATTCCTAAACAAATAGGGGGAAAAAAAAAGGAAAATAAACATCTTAACTTGCAGCACAGAGGTAAAATATGACACCTTTCATTACAAATTTATTTTATATGCACAATTTAAATACACAGAAGGACTTTTCTGAAGGGGCATTTATAATATCCAGTTAATTGAAATACTCAGTGTTGCACTGGACTTCTAGCTCACAAAATACCTCATATGTCCAAGATGTTCACCCTTATGAAAATTTAATGAATGGGTGAGCGTTAGCTTAGTAGCAAGTTCTCAAAGTGCTACCCCAACACAAACACACTGGAACTGCCAATATCTCAAAACTATTTTCTGTCTGGAAAGTGAACATTTATGGGTTTTTATCACAAGGATGCTGAAAGAAGCATTTTTAAATGGTTATAAAGTGCTTTAAGGAGATAAATGTCTAGCATGCCTTACTATGAGCACCCATCTTCCCCCTTTCCCATGTGTATATTAGAATTAGGATCATTTCCATTGTGTTAATGCCTCTCATTACCAGTAACATGTATTACAGTCCTCTATGCCTATGGGTTTGATTTGTGCCATGGTCTTTCATATACATATAAAGCCCTGGCATCAGCTGCCATTTAAGCAGATGTCACAAGGAGTAATGTGTTCTCAGAAAAGCAAAGGCTGGTGGTTCTCAAAGACATTTTGATAGTTGAAAGAAATCCAGAAGAAAAATAGTCCTATTTCCATAAGGCTTTTCAAGATAATCCTGAAAGATTTCAAGGACTATTTTCTCTCTCTAAGCTTACAAAACTTCACGGACGCTTCCATTTTACAGTTACAGAGAGACCTTATTTTATTTTATTTGTTAATATGGGACAAGGAAGACCACACATTGTTTCCAGGTTGAGTCTAAAATTAAACATGCTTACAGTAAAATAAGTAGAATAGTGGGGTGGGTTGTTTGTTTTTTTTTTTTTCATACTGCTGGATTCATAAGCATTAAGGACTTACAAAATCACTTAGTCCATCTGTAAATCAAGCCATTGAACTTCCTACTGCAAGAGTAGTTCTACATGGCAGGCAAGCATAATAAAGGTATCATACTTCAAGAGTCAGGTTGATTAACACAAAAATGAAGATAACAGTTATTCAAATTCAGTCACATATGCTGTTATACTGCTAGCAAGGTACACTACAGATGTGTCATCACTTTCCAAATCATTCAAGACTAGATATGAACAGATTCCTGACAGAGACTTAGGTTTCATTTTTATAGTCATAACTTCTATTTGGGCCAGTTTTAAGTTGAGATACTTAAAGACAATTTCAATATTTTACAGATGTGAAATCTGCACAAAGTTTAGCCCTTTACTGTAGCCCTTCAGTGAAGAGCTTTTATTTAGGAAAGAACAAAGATTCTGGGTCTTCCAACTTTAAGATGACTTAAGAACCATCTTAAAACGTGACCCAAGTAAAAGTAATGCAATTATATCCACCAAAGTCTACATGAATCACGAAAAGAGTTCTGAACATGTGATGTTCGTCTCAATAGGATTTTACTCTTCTTCCTGAGGATAACCCTAATAGCTATTCTGGCATAAGCAGCCAGGGAGTCAGCCTCTGCCTCTCTCAAGGGGAAATATTCATTGTGCATCTATAAACTAAACAAGATATTGAGTTGAAAAACATTTTTCAGATCCAAAGTACCGTTTACTTTCTGACACTCCACAGTAACCAAATCCGTCCTGGCAAAAGAACACTATAGTGGAGCAAACAGAGGAAGATTAATACACCACAAAAAGAGCAAGCCTCCTGACTCTTTCTCTAAAGATTAAGGCCTTCTTTTTTGACTGATTAGTGTCTGAAATAAGCCTAGATTATTGTTCTCATGTTCAATTCCTTCCCTACTCAGTGAACTGATTCAGCATCCAAGTTAGTTTCAACAATATCTCTTCCTAACGGAGCATTTAATGCCCTGAACCTTAGTTAGCTTTTTAGGTCAAAAGTGGCTAACAACGGAATTAAATTTCTGTATTAGAAAAGTTACTGTTACGACAAAAGGGGGGTGGGGAGGGGTGGGGTGGTAAATGAGCGCGTTTTATCTGATTTTTATTGCATTGATCTACTTGCCCGTAAGCATATTAAGCCACGCCGATACAGGCAGCTAATGTCGTTAGAACTCCCACCTTCCGCTCGCTTGGAGGAACGGGGGTTGAAGGCGGCAAGCGAGGCGGATCCGGTGGGGTGTGGGCTGCGGGCAGGGCCGGGCGGGCAGCGCAGCCCCACAGCAGCCCCTAGTGCCCGGCGGCGGGCACGGCACCGGCGCCAGCGGCCCCCGCGCATCCCCCCACCCACACACACCCCCCGGGCTTCTGACCCGCTGAGTTCCCTCTCCAGTTGCAATTAGGTGAGAGAAACCATGCTTCGCGAGCCCTGCTGGTGACTTAGTGTTCCGAAGGCTTATGCTGCACCATGATAAATTGAATTTAGAAATCAAGCTTCTTTAAGAGCTACGTATAAAGCAGTCCCAGGTCACCAAGAAAAACTGATTTTTAAACTGTCTACTTTCAATCATGATAAAACTCAGTAAGGAGTCCAGGAAAAAAAAAAAAAAAAAACCCAACAAAAAAAACAGCAAAGGGAAAAGCTTGAAAAATTTAAAGTAGAGATAGAGCTCACTGAAATACTGTATTTTAATGCTTGGCTCTGCATATAATCTTTCAAGAAGACTGGCCAGAGGAAACACTACTCAGATCTGCTCCTATAGTATAGCAGGCAAAGGGCTACGGTGAGCAAAACTTGCAACTAATTTTTGGAGACAGGGCAGAGGGAAGGGGAAACACTGGTTCCAACTCTTTAGTCGAAAATTCACCTTCTTCCCACAGACGCAGGAAAGGGAAAAAAGAAAAGGTCATCTAAAAAAAAAAAAAATCTGCCAGCTGATTAACCTCAGAAGTATGAGAAGTTTTAATGTTCTGAACAGAAAATGTGCTTCTGTTGCAGCAGAAGTGAGCGAGTATGACAGAAGCCCTTGAACCTTCTGAAGAAATAGACAAATGTGTGTATATATATGTGCACACACCCCCCCCACTTTATTTCTAGCTGTAGATGTGAGAACACGAACGCATTTTTAAATAAATATTGTGCTACCCGCTGACTAAAGTCTGGAAAAGTTGGTGTTGTTCAGTGTTAAGAGAGCAATGAAGAAAGCAGAGACAAGAGCAGTATCTGTATTTATGAAGCTTTGAGATCAAAACTTGAAGTCAACTCAAGTGATTTTGCAAAGCAAAGTAGCCAAAAATATTTTGATACAGACACAACCTGGTTCTGACAGTGACAGGACATCATAACAAGACTAAAGTGTTATCAATTGTATTATTTAAACTGTAGCTAGATTTACGTGGAGGATGGTAGGGGCTATCTTGAAGGATTCAGTGCTTCTCTGTTCTATTCTGATTTGGAAATCTTTTTTTATTTTAAAACTTCCTAGAGGAAGGATATATATACATACTACTGAATGTATACATTCCATTTCAGTTTTGTCTCTATCATATCTGAGAATTGAAAACTTTAACCCCACCCCATCCACCCCCTTTTCCTCACCATTTATCACATTGTAAGTTCTTAATGTATTAATTTCCAAAAATAGAAGTCAAAGACACCATCTTTAGGTAGACAACCTCTCTTGATTATACTGTTGTGCTACTTGTTTTACCTATATTTAAGGCTTCGTCTACATTAGAAGTGATGTTAACAGCAAGTTTACTTAACATTTTAAACGTATCCTCTGTACCACAACAGAAGCACTGGGGTAAAAAAATTATACTGTTCTTCTCTGCTCCAACTCTAGATAAAATCCTAAATGTAAGTATATTTGCTTTGTAAGGAATAGACATCAAGGGGGAGGGGTGGGTAGGGACGGAAATTTACTTTTTAATCATAGTTTTTTTCTTTTTGGATCCTCCATCAAGTTCAATAGAAAATTACATCCCAAACATTAAATACTATGGGATAGTTCAACAAGTCTTACAGGAAAGTGCTATATTAATGTTTTATTATATTCCATAAATTTGAGAGTAATCAGCATATACTCCTATTACTTTTCAATGGAAGCCTAGAATCTTCATATCCATTAAATGCCATATGGATCTTCTTTGGGGGCAGAGGTCCCTCTAAATCTATGACTGTAGATTCATACACCATAGCCCTACCTTCTTTAAATCTCTTGCTACAGGGGTTATTTTACCAAACACTGCAAGTAGATCCTTTGCTGGGATCATCTGGCTAGACTGCTGTAGAGCGTCTAAGCCCCAATGCTGCTGCAAGGTCCAACTGTTCCGAATTTTACCTGTCAGTGTCCTCAGAGAACAGCTTCAGTCCTACAGATTCCCCACACAGCTACAGAGAAATTAAAGTAGGCTGACACCTCCGTGAGTTTTGTAATATTCATCTCTATTATTCAAACTAATCCCACAGTTCTGCTTTTGTTGTTTTTACCCTTGAGGAAAACCCTTGCAATTCCAGACCACGATTTGTAACATGATGTATTAGTATAAGCTATGGCTGGAGCTTCTCACTCACTGCAAACCAGGGGCTATACAAAACAATGGAAAGAGAGACATCACCTCCAATACAGCAAGTCAGAACTCCATGGTTGATTTAGTGACTCAACTCTTGCTTAATGCTTCTCAAATTATTCTTGGGCTAGCTGGTGTGGAAGAGAATGAGTCAGCAGTTGCTTGCGTATTTCATCTCCATCCTTACCAGCACAGGGCAAGCAAGCAAAGAAAAAGAATGAACTAACAATGGCAATGTTTAGAAACAAACCTTGCTAATAGTCTAGTTCCTCCTTATACCCTAAAATGACATGAAGGCTGCCCACTATCTTGATATGGTGACCCACCTTTATTGCCCTCTCAACTAACATGAATGTTGCATCAGTTCTAGCCAGGGCTCAGTGCAGGTGGTTGAGATGTAGGCATCTCTAACATGATCCATTTCTCAGTCATATCTGTCCTGCACCACTGCAGTATAGTTTTAAACCTGTTTCGCCACTGAAGGTAATGCAGAAGGCAGCAGTGAGGCAACACCAGTGTTCTGATCCTCACTCCTGCCTGTGGAAGAGCAGCTTAATAGAATAATTTTGGCTTTAAAGGTCGCAGGTAGTAAAAGATCACATATCTGAATCACAGCCTTGACCCTTACTGCATTGCATTGATTGTGCATCCTGTTTTGTTCCAGTCCTGCCAAGTTAAATAGTATGATCTCAGAAGGGAGGTATTGCTTTGTCTCATGAAATGACTGAATTTTAACAGCCATTCAACAATAAATTCAAAAAAATGATTACTGCTTGCTGAGTGCCAGCAAGCTGACTGAAAGCCCAGGCAAGTAAAAGCATTTCTTTGTCTTATGTAACTCAGGGCATTGTATTTATAATGAAATGCCATTAAAGATATTTGTTACTGTAATACAGAGAAAGCAAGTTAATCAGAAATAGCACAAGTATCAGGAGTACACATGGTGGTGGCAGGGAAGCTTCTCATTTCTGTCCTGAGGGGTAGTAGCCATGCACTGGGGGAGCAATTTAGCAGCTTAATGCAATAGCTCAACAACAGTTTTAGTAGTCTATATAGTATAGAAATCTATACATTCTTTACCCTACAGAAAAACACGTCATAGAGAAAGCAAAAGCAAGTAGGACAGATCACAGAGTATCTGCACGTGGTTATAAGAGATCAAATGTAAGACTGTTCTTCTAGCCAGAGCTACCTGAACTTTCCTAAAGGCAACAGGCACAGAAAGCCTGCTCCCTCCAAAAGGGCCAGAGCAGTACCCTAGATTTAAAGGCAGTGCCTAATGCCTATTCTATGGGTGGTTAGTACATCTAATGAGTAAGGCAACAAGAGAATTGATAAAATGTGTTATTTTCTTTTTTTGAGAGACAAAGCCTACATAAACGATAGAATTCAACAGACTTCCAAGTTGGGGCAAAAGCAAGGGCAAAAAACATTAGTTTAGTTTCATTTCCTATCACCCACACATCAACTCCTTCCCAATTTGATTTTTATGACTTGAAGTTAATATTTTTTTCCTACAGTTCTTGATATTAAAAATTCAAAGAGAGGGCAATTTCCAGTCCCATTACTAGCAATGGTATATAGCCTGTGTAACCTTAAATTCTTAATGTTTTCTAGTGTCTGTTTTATCCTACTAAAATCAAATGCAACATCAGGGCCTTTTGTGAAAGACATCCTCCAGTGACCTTTCCTCCACTGCTTCTTGTAGTGCTTACTGCTAGGCTTAAATAATTAAACACGCCTAAGCCTGAAGTGATTGCAGAAATGCACCTACATTTGAAAAGTACTATTTAGACAATAATTTGTAGAACAACAACTGGAGGCCAAATGCTTATTCTCATAAACTGACATCCTTATTGGAGCTACCTTACTCATTTCCATTGCCTGAGGGCCTGGACAAGATCATGAAAGCATCCTTCTAGTACACCAATTACAGTTAAACAATATGGAAAGAAAGAAGGACACAACTATCGGCAACATTCAGAAGTAAAAGAATTTAAGCGTTAAAAACTCAGGCATGGTTTCTGATAACAAAGGAGACCACTCTTGTTGTACAACAGACATTTAACCTGGACAAAATAACCTTAGGATATAATTACTTCCATTACATTTAGAAGTATGTGGTATTTTCTCAAATATTCATAGATATAGAAAAATCATGACTTTCCCAAAATGCACTTTCTCCTCCCTCAATATAAGACAAAACTCACTTCTACTAGCAAAATAAACATTTATGAATATCAGAGTAGCAGCTTTATCCATTTCTATTTCCTCTGCATCCTCAAGACCACCACTTCGCTCTTGAAGTTTCCCTCCCTATACCCAAAAGCATGAAGAGAAGGGTGGTGGGGAAGGATTTTTCCTGCTAAAAAATCCCTAGCCAGAGACAAGGAGGTAGGTTTATGTCACACACAGATAAGAGATGATGAAATAAGTTAGGCTTCTGCACTGCTAGACCTCAAAAGCTTCCATTAAGTTCCAGATGGAATAATCATTGAAACACTCAGGATTCACAACAAAGCTTTGATTTCAAATGGGAAATTACGTTACATCAAAGTATTTTGGACAGACCTTTTTCTAAGTTTCCCCCATCTTTCTACATTCTGTAAACATGTATAGAGGAACATACACATCCCATATGTTAAATGAGGTGTTTCATAAATGGACTTAAAGCTAATACTCTTGGGAAGTTTCACACAACTCTTCACAAGGAACTCATGGGATCAAGCAAATTCCACCTTCTCTTTCTAAACTTCTAATCTAACACTTCCCATACAGGAAAACAACATACTTAACACCACTTGCCTGGTAGCAAATACTGCCCTTGAATGGGAAAACCGTTCAGATGTAGGCAGAAATTCAGAGATGCATTTCTCTAAAAAATAGGACAGATCTATCGCAGTAATCCCCGACTTTTGACAATGATACCACATTAGAAAGTGGTATCCCAAGTCTGCATACTATGGAATGAAGTTTATATATTTGGAGGCAGGTGTGGGACTTCTCTATTCATCTAAATGAAATGAAAGATCTTGCATCTCCGCCTACTTCAGAAAAAGAATATAATAAGAAGAATTAAGGCAGATTAAGAGACTCTTTTAGGCAGCTTAAGACCCTTAAGCACACATTCCCAAGCCAAGTATTTATATTATAAGAAGTCTCCTAGTTACCTCTCTCAACTGTCACCGTTTTCAGTATTGCATAAAGCTGCTTAAACTATAAAGCTGATTGTCAAGGGAATCCCAGTTTGAAGGGATCTTTTGTGGTTTGAAAGGGTTGTGACTTCTGTAAAAAGAGAGCATCGGGTTACTGCAGCAAGCCCCGAATATCAATGACAAAGAAGGAAAAGGGAAGCTAACAAGTCAGGCTATACTGTCTCTCCCTTACTACTTCGCTAAATTGCATGGTAGTTGCAGGGCAGGACAGAGCCAAGAAGGACGAGGGCAATCCTTGCTCCCGACGCCATTTTGTTCTCCAGTAAATAGTACAGATACTCTGCCAGGTCACAGAAAAACAAGAGGTGCCTCTGAGCAGTGCTGCTACAAACGGCCCACACCACTGCAAGCACGAATTGACATTTCAGAGGCAAAACACCCATGTGGATTGGGCATGATATGAAACATGAAGCAGAGAAAGAAAATGCATGGTGTCTACTGCCTGACAACCAGGTTACGTTAATCCAGCCATACATTAACTCGGCCAAATTCCTTTGCACATTCTAGAGATGATAATATAAAGCCATTCCAGATTTTTTTTTAGTCACTAAAAATCTTCAAAGCTTACACAGTTTTGACTTACATTTTTCACTGGAAGCCAAGTGGGCGATTACATAAAAATTGCCACAGTCAAATATTCTAAGGTCTACCTCATGAACTCCAGAAATCATAATACTTGGTTTTCCAGAAGTGAATTAAAATACCTACCCATTCAGCTAAATTACTTTATAATTCCTTTATGATACAAGTTTTCAATGCATCAGTCATTTTATTCGACTTCTCTCTGGATACTTAGGCTCTTGCATACCTACATTTTAAATTACCTCTTTTTCATGCCTCAGTTTGCTTCAGGCTTCCTGAATTCAGCTGATCCAAACATTAACTGTTGTGAACCCACCACTCCCATAATTCTATCTAAACTCAACCTTAGCACATACCTATATAAACTTCTAACCATATAAAGCACATTGTCTTCCTGGGCCTGCACCCTCCTCCAGTTCACACACACCTTTCACACAAACGTAGTCTAAACTATGTCTCATGTCTTTTTTTTTTCTTTCCTTTTTTTTTTTTTTTGTTTTTCCAGAACTAGATTGCACTTCCACCTGAAAGGAATGATTGCATACTTGAACAGAAAGAACATGACTTTAATATTTACAACCCCATTGCAATACAATAATTGAAGAGTCTGTGGTGAGGCAGTATTCCCAGGAAGATATGTTCTTACTTGATATTTATTCTTATTCAATATATATTCCTTTGCTTAAGGAATTGTAGCTCAAATTTCCTATCATAGTCCAAGGCTTAAAGTTTTCAAAGCTTTTTAAGAGAGATCAAAATCCCTTATGGAGTTTTGCCACTCCTGTTTTTAGCCTTGCTCTATCTACCGTTGTTCAAAATAAAAATGCAGACATGGGACTTGCTTAAGTGGCATTTCTGAAGCATACGCTTGAGATGCTTGAAAGAACACTCTACAACCTGGTTTTCCCCACCCAAACTGCTAAAATACAGTTTCACTGCATGCAAAAGTAAAATTTTCTTCCACGTGCAGTCTGTACAATGCAATCCCCGTGTGTACCTTTACAAGAATACAAAACTACTTTTGTCTTTGGGGTAATCTCTGTGCTATTTTTCCCATTCTGCTCTATTGAGTTCACCCATTCTGCTCTATTCTCTCCAGTTTTTACAATTGAATCTTCTGCTTTCCAGTAGGCAGGTACTTTTGCAGGTTTTAAGTAAATGGTAGGTAGATCATTTAGCTTTAAAGTGCCTCGTTTTCTTCCTGAAATAACTGAGGGTACAGTGAAGATTTATAGGTTTACATGAAATGCACAGTTATTATAGCAAGTAGCTCCAGAGAAAAGCCTATAAATAAAAATAGGTTGAAACAAAGTCTCAGTGTGAGAGTCTCTGCAGAAAGGCCTAATCTCAGAGCATCCACTTTCTCTTTGTCCCTTTAACTAGAAGCTGCATGATGCTTTCAACAATGCTTAAGTGATGAGCAATAGGGGGGATGGGGGTGGGAGTGACACAGGCAAAGAAGTGCCATCCCTAGTTTTACCTAATAATACCAAAATGATGTCGTATTTGTTTAATAAGCTGATGAGCCACCGCATACGTACTGCGGAAGTGTTGCTTTTATTTCTCATTTGCTGATTTCCTTCTGGGACAGCAGAAAAGACAGCAAAGGTTATATACTAGTAGACAAATTAGAAAAAGAAAGCCAAGATTATATGGAAAATATGCCTACTGCTTGATAGCCCCATGTCGCACTGGTAAGATTTTCTCCTATGACTACACAATAGAAAGGGGAGGACCCTTTTGCTCCCACAGGGAGTTAAATTAAATTAAGCAAACATTTACAAAAAAGAGTTACTGGCCGCCAAATTCACTTACCTGTATCTTTATCTCATACCAATTCAGTTATTTCAGAGGTGCTAAATAGACAAGAATATAACCCTGCTCTTACTCTTGTAAACAGGATGAACAACAGGACCAGAACTGACAGTCTCTAATTACTAGTACGTGCTGGACTTCATGACCACTTGACATAAATTTAACCTACCAAAACAAGATCTTAAATTATCAAAGAGGTTAGAAGTGTGGGCCTCATGGAAAATCTCCCTGCCATGGCTGGCAGGCTCAAAGCTACATCAAAAATACAGCAAGAGAAGCCCCTTGTATTTGCAGGCTTATAAGCCTCATTTAAGCATGCTTTTGTTTTACACTGATGTTTCTGCTAGCCTGTAGGTACAAACAGAAGATCTACTGTTGATGGCCAGTTGAGTAAAGAAACTTTGGCAAGTTACAAAATAATAGTTATCCATACAAAAAGTTTCTTCAATACACACCGAGACCTAGATTCTTTGGTGCAATTCTGCCTCTGCGGTACATGTTCTAAAAAAGAAAGTCTCCAGTTTCTGAAGAAATCTCTGCCCACCACCCTCCTCCAGAATCAATAGGATTTTGCTTTCTCTAAGTTTGGCAGCAAGAGCTCTTACACGGCAGCATCTTGCAGATTTTGAGAACACAGAAGCAGTAAGTTTCCTCCTCAGCAATATGAAATAGCTGTAGAAAACTCAGCATACCACTCGGGTTTTTGAATCTTAAGTTTGAGAACGTCACCATCACTATCTTACCAACCTGAACAGTAATGGCCTCTAGAAGCAAATAGCTGCATATGTATACCATGCTCTCGACACTCCTCTTTTGGACCACTCCTGAAAGCTACAATGCCTAAGTCAACATTTTCTCATGATTTTTTGCATTAATTTCATAAAAACATAAGGAACTCTTACTACTAAAGGATGCCTTGTTGGCTGCCTCAATCTGTGGAAGGCCAAATAATAGGTAGCACCACAAAGGCTGTCTTCCCTAAACCATCTGAGTAACAGCCCTTTCAAAAAGCTAAGAGATTAAACAATCTCCCAAACATCATTTTCACACTTCCAACTCAGAGTATTGAAGGCAGAAAATTAATTGGTTTTCATCTGCTGCTTAAGAGTTTTGCATTTATCTAACATGTTTGTTTGCCAGCCCAGGAACTGGAATTTTGTGTTCCGAGTCTCCTTCATTCCCAAACCTTATCCTTTGACACAGAACGAAAAGAAATGGGAAGGACAGCAATGTGGGAGTGGAAAAAAAAATAAAAAAAAGTCCCACCCAACAAAACCCAATAATTTACTGCAGTCCACTAACTTCTCAAATGAAAGGATATATATTGTAACTTTTTTTTTTTCCCCCTGAAGTGGCTAAAAGCAGTAAAATTTACTTACTATTAATTGTCTTAAAGTAAGACATTTAAGACCACTACCTCTACCCACAGGAATTTCCAGTGATCATACCATTTGTCATTACAGAAGTACACATTCATAAGCAGTGTGTGTTTGCTGATAAACTACTCTTTACCAGCTCCTCATTTCAAAGCCAGGCCCAATGTCATCACATTAGTGTAAGATAATATTGCAGACCAACACGATGAGTCAGCAATCAAAACGACATGTTCTGCCATCCCACAGAGCTTGTTCTTTTGGTGCAAATCCTGGAATTGCTGGTACATCTCCTCTCTCCCATCCTCCCATTTCTTGCACATCACTGCAGAGCTCCAAGATTGACTTACCAGTTGTCAGCCTAGCTTGTTTCAGAAGGAAGGAGGAATTCATGTGTAAAGTACCCTGGGTCTTAGAAACACAGAAACATGTGCTGGATAAGCTTAGTGCCTGGTTGGCTGACTTCAGCAGTGAGAAAAGGAAGCTGCTCAATTAACTGGAACTAAGTGAAAAAGAAATTTCAGTTGTCTTTGTCTCAAGATGGACAATGCATAGTGGATGGAGCTCATACAAGCACCCAAACAGTACAAAGAAAGCATTTTCCACATTAGGTGAGACTGAAGGCATATGGGGTATTACACTATGAAATGAAGTTAAAATGGAAGGGCCACCAAAATGAAACACTTGACTTTCTTTTCACAGTTCTTTTTACCTGAACATTAAAAAAAAAAAACAAAACCAAAGACACCCACATGTGGTCCAACTGGTGCTAAAGCTGTTCCCACATAAAACCTGCTTGCACTGAGTATTATCCATTTCCATTCTTGCCCTAAGAATAGCAATGGTATTAAAAACCAAAATTGATCCCATGATATAATGTCATGTTGTATAGAATACTGTGTATATTATAAGACATACAAATAAGAATAAAAACCAGCAAATATGACCGTATAATTAGGAAGTCAAAATTGAAATCCAATAAAAATGCTAATCAAAATCTACTAACTCAACAAAACTACTTGGGTAGACTTGGGGGGGGGGGAGAGGGAAGAAACACAAGGTTTCCTCTTCAGTGAATCTGTTACAATTTAAAATAGTCACCATTTGCTTTAGTCTGCGGTATATAAGACAATACTACATGCAAAAAAATCCACACCAGTCTCACTTCTGTAGGGTTGATGATCAACAAAGACAGATTATTAATAACATCTGGACACCATATCAAGAGAGCAGTAACATCTTTTCTTTTCCAGCATACAGGTGACTATCCTCCCACTCTGTTTAGGGCATACAACAATACTAAATTACACGCTACACATCAGAATACATAGAAATACTAGTGGAGAAAATGTGTCATCTTTTTCCCCAGATCATGAAAGTTGTTTCATCTCCAGGCAGAACATTTCCCCCCTGCTTACAGCCAGTCAATGTCATTGCTTTGATGGTCTCATTACATACTTCAATTCTAAAACCAGGATAAGGCTCTAAAAAATCATAAGTTCTCATTTCTCCACAGCCCCCCCTCTTTTTTTTTTTTTTTTTTATAGCTGTCATTACACACAGACTGTTCCCCATAGTTAAAAGAGAGCATAGCTCATTGCCTGATGAAACAGATGCATGTGATGGGGCTTGAGAAAAGTACAATGAGGGAAAACTGCACACTGTATCCTACCCAGAAAGAGATTTGTTTGTCATAATCATATAGAGTACAGGCCCATGCAACACAGCATCACTTCCAGAAAACGAGGGGAAACACACCTATAACCAGTTCTCCTTTCTTCCTTAATCCCTCTTTAAAGCTATTATGCAAAACCAGTGGGAAATAGAGGGAATGACTGACAGGATGCAATAACAAAGTGATTTGATTACTCTGAAGCAGAGCCTTTTCATTAAGTTTTTAGCTTTACAACACAGGATCTATTACAAGAATGGTCATTACACTACTTTGTACCAAATGGATCAAAGGTCCATCCTAGTTGATGTGTCCTTGTATTTATAAATCTTATGTAAGTCCCCTTTTCTTTACATACATTACATATGTACACATAAAAATACAAGCTCCTCAACATCTGATTATTCAGTAGAACTGTATTTTGATCCATGTCTTTTTACACTAAATAACCAGGTATGCAGTCTTTCAAATAGATACCATATCCTTCAATATTAGTCGTTCACAGTCATATAATTGAGAAGGAGTGAGTACCTAGCAATTCCATTTGGAGAACCAAGCATCTTTGAAATGTATTTACAGATGGTTTTCTCACCTCCTTGGGAATGCTAAGTACTATCAGTGCAGCAATAAAAACCTCAACTACAAGAGCTTTGATTCTATTGCAATGCATTGGTATTTTATTTCTATTATTTAATGGAAAGATGGGAAAGGCTACAACAGTCATACTGTTCCTGCAGAAACTGCACTGGGAGGAGGATAAGTGCCAGGTTTAAACACCAAATAGCACCATGGCCGTATGACTGATAGATCTCCAGAAATACTGGAGTACCATGAACCATGGTGGATGAGACATTTACTGTGGTCACCCGAGCACTTTGTAGCACCTCCATCCTAACAATTAAGGGCCCACAAGAAGTCATTTGTGATTGCCACACTGTTCCATATGAGTTATTACTCTTTGGCCCTACATGCTTCATAAATTCTGTAGGGGAAAAAAAAACACCAAAAAAAAGCAAGCAAGCAGCAGCATTCAAAAGGTTAATGAGAAGCAAACAGATGAACTTCACATAAGTGATGCACAAATCCTCAATTTCCATTCTGCTACCTGCTACTTCCGCTAACAGCAGCAGAAGCAGCTTTTTACTTACATATTCATCATTCCAGAGCTAACTGAAATGCAGAGAGAAAACTAGACAAGATTTATGAAAATATGGAGACTTCTATTGAAGATATTGTAGGAGCTATATTTTTTTTGCCCATTCTAGATAATTTCCAAATATTTTATCTGGTTTAATTAAAAAAAAAAAAAAAAGTCTCTCCCTAGAAATTGTAATACCTTTGAAATGAAAGGAGCTTGCTAGTACTATTTAACTAACATTTTCCAGCACTATAGATCATTATTTTGCAAAGCATTTTTACTGTGCAAATAGCAGGGGGAGAAGAGAAGGAAAAAAAAAAAAAAGAAAAGGAAGTAAAAAAGGGATATAAATTACAAGCACAGACTTTATAAAAACCACACTCCATATGTACCCAGTGCTCATGTTTTAGCTCTTTCCCCCGGCTCAAAAAAGGAAGCAGGAAACAAACAAGGAAAGAAAAGGGGTAGACAAACCCCTGGACTTACCTTTTGTACAGTCCCTCTGTAAACTTCTTAGACAGAAATTTAAATTCCGCCAGCTGGATTTGATTCTTTCTGCTTTTCTCTTTCTCGAGTCACACAGAAGCAAAACAATTAGTTTTCAGAGGTTCCATTTACTGCTTTTCTATCCCCAGCAAAACGCGTCCAGGAGACTATGCCAAAAGTAAGCCCAGAACTCAAAGGCAATTGGAAAAGGGAGCGTAGGGGGTTGCTGAAGGACCAGCTTGTGAAATTCAGTAGCTTCAGCACAGAAATATCCTACTGTACAATATACCTGGCTTCTTGCTCACCAAAAAACTGTAGTGCAAACTGTCAGTAGTAGCCTCCAATAGCTGCTGTGTGTGCTGCAGATGGTATGTCTCACTGTTACCTTCCCAGATGGGTAGAGGATTCAGAGAGCAGCAAAACCAGGGGGTCGCCTCCAAACCAGGTGGATTGCCAGCCACTCATTCACTCAGTCCAATTAATCAAGACAAGAACAGCTCAGTCACCAGAGGTATCTCCTTCCAGGGTGCACAGGATTATGGCAAGGTTATTAATCTTGCTTTGCTGCATCCCCCCACCCCCTACATTCAGCAGCCTGCACCGAGATGATTGCCAGCTCTGTCTCTGTCCCTGTTCTACTGCATTTTGCTCAGCCCTCTGTTGCTGCAAGTGAAACACAGAGGAGGGAGGAATACTAATAAGGTGGTTAGCTACAGTTTCTTTAAGGCGTTCTACATACTGTGTGTGCGTACGTGCATATGTGTGTGCATTTTCCATGGGGCGATCTGGATTTCTTTGCAGCTGAAATAGGACCTGTTTCTACATCAAAGTCTGAATTAATCTGGATTATCACTTAATGAATATCAGAGCCAGCAATTGTATTTTACTTAGGATAAGAAGAGGGTACTAAACGGTCTAGAAGATTAGGACGGCAGTAGTGGTTACGGGGGGAGGGGGGGGCGTGTAGAAACCACAGTACAGCCAGAGGAGTGCATTAGGTTAGAAAATTTGTTCCAAAGAGACTCATTTTAGCACTATTTTAGGAGTCATTCTTATATCCTGTACCAGTCAGGATTTTAAAATCAGCACTGTATTATCCATCTCTAGATTAGACAGCAATATGCAGAGTCAAGTAAATATTTTTAGAAAAGAAAGGATTTCTGGCAGGAAAAGAAACATTTAGAAAGTCAGTGGAGGCAGACATCCAGCACTGCATTTATGAAGGTGCTTGAAATTCCCTCCTTTACTGAGAATTGTTCTGCTGAAACCTTTCACTTGTGAAATGAGTTCAGAGTTCTCAGTCCAATAGCCAAAACAGATTTTCCATGTATTGTCTAAGTAGCTGACCTGCACTGGTGCATGAACCTGGGTATTCTTTTGTGGCAAGTACGAGTCCTAGCTGTAATTCACTCCCGTGAAATATAAAAATACTCATATTGCCTTTGCTTTCCCCCAGGTAATTCAGATCCTCTGCATCAGGTTCAGGATGCAAGCACTGCTATCTCACTTGGCATCCATAATTCCAACTTTTTGCAGCAGACGACACTTTGAGAGTCCTTCAGGAACCTGAAAGCAAAAATAAACCATTCTTCAGAATCAGCTTGGGGAGCACTACCGTCAGTTATAACTACATGGGACTAGTAAGGAACCAGCTCATAGGTCTGAGTAACCAAATATACTTGACAGAGCTCCCTATTGAATAAGTTATGTTAAATGAGTTTGGTGCTTCATATCACAAAAAGAAGAGCTACCACAGCAAGTTCTAACAACTAAACTGTGATTGAACAAGCACAGAGATGGAAATGGCTGTGTAGTTTTAGATAGCCCATCCACAGGCTAGCTGGCAAGGAATCCTGGATGCACTGACCATGGCAGTATTACTGTTACTTCAGCAGAGAGGACTGCAATCTGATACAGCACTGTTACCACGATATTTAATACAAACACGGAGTGAAAGCTTTCTACTAGTAAGTAAACCCTGCAGTTTTTATAGCCAGTGAACTTACAAAACGACATGGCACAAAAAGGCTGGATCTCCATGGTGTCTAGAAAGAAAAATATAGGGCACTGTAGGGAACTGTTTCAGAAGATGGAAGATCAGCTCTGTTCCACTAATCACACGTAGTCACTTGGATTTTTGTTCACTTTTTCAGCTTAACTTGCATTGTAATTTAAATCTAAAATGATTAATTTATATGAAAGTCCACAAAACTAACAGGAGGCACTGTAAATTGTAACCATTTTTTTTTCTTTGCTGCAATTATTTTTCTCCACAACCCATCCTATTCCCAACACTGCATGACACCTTGTTTCTGTCTAAGCTCCATAGGCCAAGAAAACAGCATTCTCATTCATCAACAAACATAACCGAGCCTATCTACATAGGACTATGAGCAGCCACAGTAGCTTGGAGTGAAGGTCCATGTAGCCATGTCACTGTGTGGGTCACTGTCACAGACAACCATCAGATTGAGGGAAGCAAACAGTGGTATTTCCCAAGTACATTGTCCCAACCTTTAATTATCTGTGCCATAAGGAGTTGCAAGGTCAGAGACAGGAATGCTTCGTGTACTTGGGTACGCTACGCGCAGCTTCATAGTCTTCTGTCATACCCTGCCTGGACTCATTTCTTCATGCTGAGAAGCCCTGGTGTATTTAACTGTCCTTCATATTGACTTTGCTCTATTCACTTGACCACCCTCGACACAAGCCTTTTCCACCTTGTGCAGTGTCCGAAATGCCACAGGCGTGCCACAAGCTTATAGCACTATGTTGATACTTTATGGTTTGATAACACACCATCCCAGAACACATACTAATGAAGCTCACAGTTCATGTTCTACTTTCTAAGACCGAGTCATAAGTAATTTGGCTACTCTCAGAATATTAATTTCATAGTGGCATAACATTTATAGTTCTAACTAGTCAGCTAAGCTTTCATAAGACAGACCTCACTTCTAGACCAAAGCCCACTGTGGACAGCCTTTTCCACCACCTTAAAGCTGTTTTTCTAAGTGCAGTCAGAATCTCTTGAGTACATAAAGAAAGGTTACACCAAGGCTAATTAAACCAATTCACACATCTAATGTTTACAATCCATGGGACTGGAACAACAGCAAAAAATCATTAAACTGACTTGCATTCTAATTTCCATTTCCATGACACAGATTACATGTTAAAGATGAGGTAAAAAAAGATTGAGTGTTGTGCAAGAATAAATTGTTAATAGTATCTTCCAAGTATTGCTCATCATAATCCCAAAGGTGCAGGCAAGGACCTCCATCCTACCTCCTCTGTCCTTACATGTGTGTTAAAAACCACACCACCTGCTAATTACTTTCACGTTAATCAAAAGGAAAAAATGTCCATCCCCTCCGACCTCCCAGGGGCAACGTGTAACACTTCGGACAAAACATCCCATCGCTCCCCTGACTACTACAGTCTTACAGGCATCTTTGTTCATATCCCCACATGATGCTTAAGACAAAGGTAGTTTGCCCTCTGTTAGAGGGCAGTGGCAGCTGTTCCTGCAGAACCCCAGCACCCACTGCCACTGTTTGACTGAGGCACCTGCAGAGCTGCACTGTACAATACCAGGAGCATTGTGATCAATTTTCAATGAACCTTTCTCCCAGGAATTGTGAAGCCTACTTGTAACCACAGAGATTTTCAGAAAACAAACAGTGAAAGAAAGTGGAAAAGCAGACAAGCAAGAGAACATACTATTTGGAGAGGGGAAAAAAATAATTATTGGCAAACTCCTGAAATATTTGTGAAGTTTATATTCAAGACAAATTGTAAACAGATTTCTACTATGCTGAGCATTTTGTAGAAAGTATAGGGTCAGGGTCTATCCATTCCTGTTGCAATAGGCATGTGAATAATAGTAACAATTACTTCATCCTAAAACTCTCTTCTCCAGGGAGAAAGTACAACAGCTTAACTGCAGCAAACAGATTCTTCATGTTCTTTACATCTTGAAACTCACAATCATAGTCTAGTGAGCCACACAAGCGAGTTCCTCGGAGTTTGAGAAGCACACTAGATATTATATTTAGGTATTAATTGCCCTAAATTAAAGATAGACATGTCATGTAGTGGCAGTCTTTTTTTTTTTTTTTTTAAACCAACCTTCTGCCCAAAAATTTATTCTAATTCAGTGCCTCAAGCCTGTGATTTCAAATTAATCCTGCAATGTTGAAATACAAATCATAATCACCTTCATTTTGTGTTATTTGGCTGCTATTATTCGAAGACAGATTTTCCAACCTTTATACTGGTCTTAGGCAGAAAACCCAAACTGATCAAAAGTCAGAAGTTAAAAAAAAAAAGTACATGTTTTCTTACCATTTTCCTTTGGGGAAGAAAAAAGTTTTAAAGCCTGAATTTGAAAGCGTTAACAAGAAATGTATGTTAGAAGCTTACAAACCATCATGGTAAAAATTAAAAAACCCCAACCAAACAAAAAAACCCATGCCCACAGACTCCAAACCCCAAAATCCTACATAGATGTTATATTCCGATATAACTTGTTCCCTCACCACCACCCCCAAAAGAAATTATATTTTTTTCCTCTCTGGTCAAGAGGCAGGAGAAAATACTTAAAGGACAGGCACATTGCCTGTGTTTGCCCTGACTTTCTTCTTACAGAGGCATCCACTCACAGCCACTGCTGCAAGCAGAATATTCCAATATGCAGACCCCCAGCTTGAGCCAATATGACCATTCTTTTTACATTTGCTTGCATTTATCCATGAGAATTATTATCTCTCTTCCTCTATATAGTGAGATGGGCTGCAAGAATTAAAGGGCATTGTTTGTCTCTTAGCAAAAAGAGAACTAGTCAAAATGTTTGTCTGGATTTTACTATCACATCATTGAGCACTTACCAAAACCAGCTGGATTGTTGAAATACACAGGCAGCCTTAAATACTGCATCACTATTTAAGAAATTAGATGAAAGTTACTAAACTAAAACTAAATACCTTGGATTGGTTTATCCTATATATAGCAAAAAGATCAGGGCATTACACTATTACATTTCAGTTCCCTAGAAGATTTTTCTTTTCTAAGCAGTGAGGAGATTTTAATTTGATTTTTTTTTTTAGTTGGTCATAAATCTCTTCATGACCTTTAACTTAACATACATTCAGGTAAAAAATATTAAAACAGAAAGAAAAATTGGAAGCTGCGATTACTACATATCCTAGATGAATATTTCAAGTCTCAAATGCTTTAATTCTCCAGGAGCTTTGACTATCCTTTCTTCAGCCCTTGTGCCCATCAGCAGTATATTATTTACACTGACTCAAGTTTTACTGACGGCAATTAAAAACACCTGAGGGATAGTTTCATCAATATTCCTGCTCTTGAGAGACTGCCATTTTCTTTCCAGCCCCAACTCCAGGTTTCCTTTCAAGTCTCACTTGTGTGCACAGGAATTCAGCAAACCAGCTTGATATTCAGTAGTGGGATAGGCATTGCTAAATGAGGAAAAATATCAGGATGAGGGCAAAGTTAGCTTTGTTTTATTAAAAAGGTGTGCTTTCTATGTTTGTCTGAACGCTCTGCAGGCTGATTCTAGCGAACTACCAAGATGATCAGGAGAGGTCAAAATGTCTTCTCATATGTTTACAACTGTACAGTATTTTGGGAAGTTGTTTTAGAATATTTATAAAGGTGCAAGCAGACACACCAATCATTAAAATTTGCTTGCATGCAAAAACAACCTATAGTGAATCAAATCAAGAGGAACAATTCAAAAATCCCTAACTTCAGGATTCACTAGGACAAAAAGACCTATATTCAGAAGAGTTCTGTGACAGAGAGCCTGCTCCTTCAAATATCAAAGTCATATTGAAATATGGTATTTTAATACTTTCTAGCTTAACCCAAGCTAGGCCTGAAATAAGACTTTTCACTTTACAATGGGGGAGAAAGGCTTGTGAGAGCCTAAGAGATCTGCAGCTACTGCAGAAGTTGCAAAATAAAATCTACTTTAGCCTCAAAACAGAGAGATGGAACAGATGAGAGAATGCATCTATTGGGATAGAAATGAATCAAACCTTGTTCACAACTGCTCTTGCAACACTTTAAGCATTAGTGTGCTCCATGAAGAAGGAAGTTGGCACATTAATGGTGGAAACCTAAAGAAGACAACCTAGTAACATATTTAGGCCTATCAAGTAATTAGATTGGATTGTTACCTTGGCAGTTACCTCATGAAATTCAGATCTATTATATCCATCTCTCTCTCAACCAAGTTCAGCTCTCAGTTACTGCTCTCTAATGTACATTCCCCAGCTTGCAGTCTAATTTTAAAGTCTGAGCAATAGGGTCTCCATCACTTTTCGTGGGAGACTGTTCCAGAGCCTAATAGATCTCAAAGTTAATGCTGTAAAGAGCCACTGCATGAGCACTGAGTTCTATTATCTCAAAAACGCATATGCTGATAGAGGCTGTTACAGACTTAGACGACTTATTTTCCTATTAAACATTTTTTGTCAGCCATTACATCCATGTTCCTCACGTGCAATGAAGCATTTTTATACAAGAATTTCCTTTACTCTTCTTACTAACACCTACATATCACCACGGGCAACAGACAGCAAAAGATTAGCTTTTCTTGCGCTAAATTTTAAGCTTACAGTTGATAGAAAAATAGCAGATCATTTTGGAATTCAAGTTAAGGCTGTTAGGTGGGTTGGTTTTTTTTCCTCCTCCTCACTCAAACCAGTGCAGCACTTCCAAGTACATGTTTTAGCAATAATAATTTTAATAACATTATGATACCTGAAGATGCATCTTTCTTATTAGTCTCAGAACAATGTCCTGGTTTGAGGACATTGAGCATTTAACTGTCCTTAAAGACAAGTAGCCCTTTCACTTGTGGTCGCACATCTACATGCAAGCTTTTCCTTTCAGGCTCCTTTTATAGTCACTTTTTTAAAAGTTGAAACCTCATGGCACTGTCATTTGTTTCATTTTAGGCATCTACATTTGGGAGAAGAAGACCAGACCCTCCAAGGACCAGGAGCACTTGAGTGACCAGCTCAGAACTAGATATGCAGGTACTTATGTTTGGTGTTAGCAAGGGTTAGCCTGCAATCACACCAGAGAAAGTATCCTGCCATATATATTGCCTCACAAATAGAAAAGCTCCCTCTAAAGACCGAGAGGTCCAATGACTGTACCAACCATGAGAAATGACTATTTCTTGAAAGTTTAACCCTTAAGCATAGCATTAAAAAAGTTAATTGCCTGTTCTTGTTAATGCTACCTCTGTGTTCTTTGTCAGTCCTACAGCAGGAACACGATGCCTTCCTCTGCTTGTCAATTTTTGTTCTACACCTACTTGTCCTGGATGATCCAGAGATAAAGGTTTCCCTGTACTGCAGTCAATACACATACTCACATCCCATTTCTGCCTCAATCACCTACATGCCCTGGAGTCTGGTGCAATTACTGAAAGTACAGTTAAGAGAACCTGAAGAGGTTCATCAAATATATTTTGGAGATGTAATGAAACCTGATGAAATTGGATATGAGCTACCTCTATTAGCTGCCATTGTAGTGAGCTTGTTCTTTCTGCCATGGGTGAAAGAAAGGAAAAAGAGCAAGGATGGGAAGGAAGAAGCTGTTACAGAAAGACTTCTCCACAGATTCTGAGAAAGAAGAGTAATGATATTTTTGAATGAACACAAAATAAATCAGAGTATTGATTGGAATGGTAGTGTAGCAAAGGGGAAAATGGTGGGGGGAGGAAGAGATGGGGAAGCACATAGCAAATTGGCAAGTTTGAGAGTAAAAATTAAACCCCAAAATACCAAGTCCAGGTTTCACATGAACAGAAGACTGAAAGATTAAGCAAGAGACAAGCACAATTAAAGACTCTGGAAGTTAGAGTACAAGAGAGGAAGTAAAGATCTTAGAGAAAACTTTTGGGAATATATTCTTGATTAGAATACCTCAAAACAATCCAGCCAAAGCTCACCTCCTTTCATGCCATACTACTCCATATAATAATGTTCACCAAAACCAAGTCACATCTGTTTTAAGACTCACTGGGGTTCACTGGCTGCCTCGTTGCTACTACTGGGAGTTTGTTACAGGGCTTCGGCTCAAGACCAAAAAACCACACAATTTAACTTGAACTGCAAATGATTTGTGTGGGAGAAAAAACATTTGCTAAGTTGTCTTGACTAGTTTAGGAGTAAGAAGAGAAAACTTCCTTAACCTTAAACTTGATTTAGGTCCATTAGATGGAAACAGAAGACTGGCAGAAAACATAGCTCTTGGAAGCGTAGGTACCATGGAAACAAAATAACCATAGACTAAGTTCTAATCGGGAGCTGAAAGTTATTTTACATCATAAAGAAGTTTTCACTAAAAATTGTTAGATGAAATCAAGGTAAATAAAAGTTTAGATTGTAAAGCACAAAACGTGCATGACAATTAGATCATTTTCAGCTTTGGAAATGTCATTCAGAGGAAATGGCGTAAACCCTAGCACAGGTCTCACTTCAAATGAGACTGGACGAAATAACAGTACAATAGTGAATAATCTTGTACTGATGGTGAGGGCCATTAGGTAACTTAATGAAGGAAGTCTTTTCCATTGCTAGCTTCCATGATCCAACAGAGAAAACCAAACAGCTGATGGGATTCATCATAAAGACATGAGTACAGAACAAAAACAAGGATTTTGTTTCCACATGGGTTATTAGAAAGACTCAAACAAGAAAATGTTGTTAATTTCTATTTGCCTTTTCAGAAGGACTACATGCCAAACTAATAAGGTGGTGTTGGTTATACCATGCATAATTAAGGTTACTTGATTACACCATTCACACTCAGCAAAACCAAAGATTTTTAATTTAGGAGGCAGGCCTCCCCAGCATCAGAAAGTTTCTGTCATCCTTGTTTTGAAAGCATTGTGAACTTGTAAGACAAACATGCAAAACCTAAATACATTTAGTTCGCACCCATTCAACAAAGAGTTAGTATGAGATGGCAGGTAGGCTACCAAAGGGTATAGGTCACACTGGCTAGGAAAAATGCACAGGCTGAAAATACAGGGAGGGGGAAGAACCAAAAGTTGCAGGAGCGTAAAGCTGAGTTAGCACTAAGTGCTAAGAGAGAAAAAGAACATGGATGTCACAGACGTCCAAGGGACTAGGGTACTTCTCTAAGAACTAGAAGCAGCAGACAAGAACTCCTCACAGCAAAAAGAAGCCCAGGTCCCTTACTGCCCAAATGCTTAACCCAGCCAGTGTCCTCATACAGAAAGAATACATTTTGTCCCACACGGTATTTCCTCACAGATATTTTTGAATACTGCATTACAGCAAATGTAATAGTTTTACACAGTCTTTGAACATAGAATATTTACCATCAGAAAAGGTCTCCAAACCAAGGTTCCCAGAGTTTAGAAGTTTAAAACCCCTGAAAAAGAGGAAGGGTTTTATACATCCACCATTTTTCATTTCCATATATCACCCCATAATCCCTACTTCCCATTAGTTAATTAAAGGCAACTTAAACACAACATCACATATGCATTCCTCACCAGTCCTGCATTCAGACTCCTCATGCACTTCTCAGCTGTTTTCCCAAAAACGCCTCCCCCAGAATCAGAAGTCTTTCCCTCAAACCCCAGGAAGCACATGATCCTACTACTATGTCTGAATAAGACACAAGTCCACAAACAGAATAGGAAAAAAACCCCAAGACTCTCCATTACCTCAAGCACCTTGGATCACCACAAGCTCCTGACGCTCCTCCTGCCCTCCTAGAATGCATCTGAAAAGGTGCATATACCCACACCCAGCTGGGCACTGATGGCCGTAGGCACCCCCCTCACAAATGTTCTCCCCCAGCCTGCTCCTGACCCCTCACAGCTGCTGGCAGTCAGGGGGTGTCAGAGCTTTGCACCGAAGAACATGAAATCCAAAATCCTGGGTTCCTTGCATCGTGGCTCTAATTTCTTAATTTGAAATGTTCTGGACTTCTCTTCCATATGTAAAATGGGGATCATATTACTACCTGATTAAAGAAGAACAAAGGAAAATAACAGCGGAATATTCATTTAATTTAATATTAAAGCTCTCAGATGGTCTGAGGATAAACCCCATGGAAAAGCCTATTGCATGATAATTCTGTTCCCAGGAAAGCACTTGGAGCACTTGCAGTGAATAAGGCACAAGGTCAGACACAACAAAAACACAAGTTTAATGGCATATTGAATAAGCATGAGGCACGCAGTCACCAGCACAAAAACACACGAGGGTTTTTCCTACAGCTCTAGCTAGGCCGCGAGGAAACCTGTAAAGGCCTGGGCATCTGGGGTCTTACAGCTACTCAAAGTTTGTGTCCTAATGGGTACGTTTCCCATGCCCACTGCTTTTATCCATTACCTAGCCTTAGGAAGTCATCCAACCTTTTTTGTGCTTCAGTTACGCACGTGTATTAATAGCTAATGTTACCTGGTCCTAATGAGGCATTCTTAGGACTTATTTGTATTTCTGTTCTTTTAGGAAATCAGTGTTTGAATGATCTTCTTACTACTGACCTTAAAGGGTTTCCTAAGGAAACGTCTGTTTTTCCACTACCTGTTCACACACAAATCTATACTATGAGCTTTGCTTTTGGCCTCTAATACTTACTGATATAGAATTATATTTATCAATTATTCCTGTGAATCTATATATAAGCACCTTCATTCCCACATAGCTGGAGCCACATGAATTAAGCCTGTGACTATATTGGCTTGATTATTATCCTGTAATTATGATCACCTGCACTGAGGTGCTCAGAGCAGCATGTCACCAAGGGCTTGGACTTGTGGAAGTTTCGCTATGTTTTAATGAGTTACTGAGTACAGCTGAGCAGAAATATTTTAACCCGTTGCAAATGAATGGTAAAATACCTCAGCCTAAATCTTTTCTACTGAGAGTTAAGCTAAAAGAATTTATTTTGTACCCGTTGTATTCTGCTAAGCCACAATACAGCTGTGTATACTTAAGTCTTGTAACTCAGATGCCTGCATAGCACTGAGGGCCAATTCTCTTTGAGAAGATGTTGTCTTAGTTCAAGAATTGTCCTCAGAAAAAGTTTAATGATCAAAATGTCACTGTAGAAATCAGTGTAATTTAGAAAAACTTAGGTCTGTTAGAGGGTTATATACAGATAGAAAGGGAAGGAACATATTTAATTTTACAGATCAAAGGACTTCATTGAAGAATATCCCTGAGTGCAATGGTAGTAGCTTTACTTTTGATGGTCTGTAACGCAAATAAGGGTGTTTATTCATTGTCACATATTACAAAATGAAGACAAAATCTTTGCATGAGTCTTTAGAAGTGAGTTAACAATTGG
>NW_009647046.1:87436-111802 GCF_000708025.1 Charadrius vociferus
AGGATTGTCATTTCACAGAAGAAAAATATTGCTTGTATATGTTTAACCTCAGGCTTTTAAAATAGCCATTTCAGCAAGCTGTTGCCTTGTATATGCTGACCTTGATCCTAACATCTCCAAGCTCTTTATGAGTAATCAACAGGCTGAACTCTAAATGAGAGTTAGGCGACAGATTATTTTCCCGAGCATGCAGCCCTCTAAAGAGAAAAACTGCTATTGTTTAACTGAGCACAATGATGACTATATCTTAATTGGAAAAAAAAAAAAGTCTCATATATTCTCAGATGCAGTGAGCTTGTTGGAATTGTACATGATGCAGACTTTACTCCAAAGTTAACTAACCAGAATCAGCTTCATTCCCACATATCCTCTCATCTACCTAAACTGACTACAGTGATATAAATACCACTTTTTCTTCATTAGGATTTCAGGCTTTATGTTCAAATTTACTTTTGCAATGGACAATGCAGCCCAAGTAGTAGTTTTGGAAAAGAAAAGGGGAAGAATTAAAGGGAACCAAATCTTCAGAATAAATGTTGCCCTCTGAGCTACAGCTATGACTTCCACCATTCTCACTCTCAAAAAAAAATTAAATGAGATCTCTAGCAATGGATTATCTTACTGTCATGACCTGTATCCACCCAAGAGATGAGACCTTCCACTGCACACCTCAGAGAGACCTCACACTGCATTTGCCTTTCCAAGCACTGATGCAAAGAGAATCTCACTATTAGAAAGTCACTGAAACTTTTTACCGCTGTATCTACACATTGTGTGAAGAGCTCTCACACCAATTCAGAGCCACTTGACCCTCCTGTCTCAGGTATGACAGAGTCAGCTTGTAGGACACAGCATTATCCCTTCTTAATGTTTTCATGGGCTGTTGTTTAGCTACCCTATGATGTTTTGTAGCAGGGATTTAATTTCCTAATTAGTTTTTCTGGAAAAAAAAAAAAGCTGGAAAAAAAAGGCTGTAAAAAAAAAGCCTATGAAAAAGTTGAGAGTTGCTGTTAAAGTTTAGAAGAGTGCATTGGGCCTGAACTGGTTTAAGTAGCAGGAGCTGCAGTGGTGCCCAGTGTGGGCGAAGGGCGTGAACTGCCCCAGGCCAGTCAGAACCAATTCCAGATGGCTCCAATACTGGTATAAGCAATTTATTGAGCTCCAAAACCTCAACAGCGGGTGACCCACACTGGGGCAGGGACACCCCCAAGGGACTGCAGCCATGGGTGACCCAAGGAGCAGCAGACAAAACTGGTTCTGCACTGACCCAGCCCCCTGCACCACCCATCACCTCCGCAAAGGAACTGGGGTGGACTGGGTGTAACAGGCAGCAAAAACCAAGGGAAGCTGAGCCTAGGAAGTGGCAAGGAGAGGTGTTTGACTTAAGCTGAGCCTGGGGAAGTCGGGGGACAGGTCTTATGCTCAGGGTTTGTTTTGTGGTGCACATTTTTCTTCTTTTTGAATACTCAGCTCAGCTATTAGAAGTTTGTGTTAGTCGGTAATATGATACAGTAAAAATTCTTCAAGCTGATTCTGTTTTGCCCATGACAGAATCCATAACACTGTACGTACCTCACTACCAATCCTCACTACTAACCTGTCTGCCCCTTGCAGTGAATCGGCCACCGGGATCACAGCTCACACAGTGTATCAACTACATCAGTCAGACAGACAACATATTCTTTGAAAAAGAAACACTGAGGTAGTTCTTTCCCAAAAAGCTCATGTATTGCATTTTTCAAACCTGATATTTAACTTACTTTTTAAAAGACTATTTTTCTTAGTGCTGACTATTTAGAAAGGCATATTTTCCCTAAACAAACTTATCCTTGATCCCTGTTTAATTCACAATTACTGGCATTTCCAAAATTAGTGAACACCTACAATTCAATGGCTCTCATTGAGCTATTCCAGGTTTAGAAGAGGGAGCTGATTTCTCATCTGTCACTCATCATCACCGTTAAATTCTGTTTGAGCATCTTCATTGATTCTGCATCTGGAATTTTGCATACTAAGTAAATTTTATTATAAAATCAGGTTCTGCTCTCCAATGTAACTGTGAGAAAATAACACGTAAGAGGTAAGGAAACCATTTTAACTGTACACTCACTTTGGTAATAAAATTCAAAGTCTCACAGGCTTCCTGGGGGATTACTGTTTAGATCAAGTGTGTTTTGGCAGACTTATGCATTTAATCACCCCCAAAGAACCAAACTCTCCCTTAAAATACACTTCTTCTTGCTATCTGGAGCCAAAAATTCCAGAGAGATTTATTTGCAGACTGGATTTGTGGAATAGAATACAGTTTAGAGGTATTTGTATTACTGGAGAGACAAAGACATTTAGATAGTCCTGAAAATGGACCTTTACTGTACATTACCCAAGAATGTATTTTGTTTCCCTACCTAGTCACGAAGAATGTACATATACACTGTATAGAAATCAATTGAAAAGTTACAAAATACAGTGCTTTCTGCATCTATTTTTCACCTCTCTGTTAATTTGTAATTATCTTGTCTTATATTTCTGTAAATATCTTGAAAATATTACCCTTATTGAAAAGAGACAGATGTTGGTAACTGAAAATGGCTAGTGAAAAACAGGGAGCTGATGAGCTTGAATAACTTAGTTAAGTTGCAGAGTACTTTGTAGGGCGCTCAGGAAAAAAGCTTGGATTTTCTAAAGTCCAATTCCTCGCTTACGTACAAAACCATCCACATTGTAGCTTCACTTTGTTGCAATGCTATCAGTGGCATAGCATCTGTTTGCAGAGGCAAAGGCCTACCTTATCAAAGGTTTTCAGGCATGTACCTTCTAATTAGTTGCCTAACTCTCAATGAAATTAATAGGATATAAAAACCTAAGGAATACGAGGTCCTTTACCTACAGCCCACTCCCTAAAGAATCTGAGTAGAAAGAACAGTCATTATAATTATCTGTCAGATGATGAATGCCCAGGTAAGAAACATGTGGCCTTGTGAAGTGTAAGTGAAGTCCTTTAAGTACACTTTCATTATGTGAGTGAAGAAAATGCACATACATAGCCCTAAAGCCTGGCCACAGTTACAAAGACTTTCCTCTTTAATCTACAGTTAAAAGCAACTTAACTTAACACTGCAATAGCAACCGCTATGTCCAGGCTTTCCTATGCCCTCCAGCAACCCTGTCCCTATCTCCACTTATCAGAGGCACAATACTGGATTAGAAGGATCTGTTGGTCTGACCAAGCACAGCTATTCTTGGGTTCTGTGTTTTCTTTCAGTATTTCATATGCCAATCTGCATGGGGATTCCTATCCACTTGAGGGTCTATACATTAGCGTGAAAGGATCTAGGGTCCAAAGGAGAGCTTGCTTAATGCAGACTTCATCAGTGACAGACATCTAAGTCATGAGATGTTCAGAAGTTGTTGACTGAAACACTCTAAGGAGGTACATTGCCTCGTTTTTTGTTATTAAAGTTGACTGAAACACTCTAAGGTACATTGCCTCGTTTTTTGTTATTATCATAACTAACACTGAACTATTTGGTTAACTTTGATTAAGTTCCAAGTCATCTTAAAAAAGATCACAGCAGTCAGACTTACACTGCATTTTCTTGCCAATGATGTTTTTCATGTTTCCCATTCCATCCACATTTCCAGACACCAAATGATATTTTTGTCTCTATATTGCTACCATGTCAAAAGCTCCTCATTTGCAAATGGCAAGCTCTCTACAAGGCAGCAGGCTCAAGTTTGGCAAATTGTCAACCTTCAGGGTATCCCCCACCTTCTGACACTAAAATCTTACCTTTATCAGAGAGCTTTCCATTCCCTCCTTATTTACAGAAGACAGAAGCCCTCATATTCCTCCTAACAACAGATTTTCATCTTCTTTATGCTCACAATAGATTTCAGCTCTCTTCCCTCCAGCCCTGCAATTCCCCTAATTATCTTTCAGTGGTGCTAAGAGCTCTCACATCTATCACTCCCAGTGACCATCACAGTTCAACATCGCTGCATCAGCTATCTACCCTCCAGACAGTTTATGGCACTGACTTGGGGAACCACCTCTCACAGGCAAGTGCATTACTAAATAACCCTCTCTCTTCTCTTTCTAAGCAACTCCTGCATACCACTTCCCACTGTCCCCCTTGCTCTTTGTAGTCCTGGTACTACACAATTGATTTCTAAAGGTGTTACACCCCTCGTACAGTTTGTATCAAATGTCACACACCCCGTTTAATGAATCTTGATAACTTCAAGGTATGTTTCTCCATTCTTCCTCTTCTCTTGAATTTCTACTTGCTGCACAAATTCTGTTGTACCCTGTAACTAGTATCGTGGGTTTTATTTTAAAAAGTCATGGTACCTTTATGAAAACTACAGGTGGATTTGAAACACCCTGCTACCACTAGCCTGTTAATCTGATGCAGTATTCAGACTTAAGCATTTGCCTTACAGTGGCAGGTAAAGTTACCTGTGTGCCTTTAATGTACACACTCTGCAAATGATTAAGGGAGAAGATGTAAACAGCCCCAGCAAATCCCTGGAATAACTCATGTACATAAAGTTACTCATGGATGTAATGATTTGTAGAAAGAAGACCATATTTTATAGATTAGGACCATTTCATAGAATGCCTGGAACTGTTTTGAGCCATGGGATGTTAAACTATATCAATACATTATTGTTTTTTAAAGAGTTGAAAAGCGAAGGAAATGACTGTAAATCAAATAAAATGTTTCCGAAGGCCATTATTTTAAACTTATTTGACCGCTCAATCAGATAACTCTGACAGGATACTGAGTAGAAAGCTTTCTTTTTCAGGCTGTCTTTAATGTTTCACAGATATTTCCAAGTATATTGTTTTAAATGTAGTTTCTCCAAGAGGAAGAGTGATTTTTCTTCTTCAAGTTGATCAATAAAAATGATGAGTTTCATTTAGTGGAAGAGGTGGAATCTGCTATTTCTCTTGTATTTCCTTTTTTATTTTGCTTTCTTGCTCACTGTTACACACATATGAATATATACATGAAGGGGCAAACAGAAGACCAACACGTTAACTTCGTTCTGTCCTGCTGCATTTAGTACTTTCAGTATTCTTCCAATACCAGAAGCTTTTACTGATTTCTGATAGTACCCATAAGTGTTAAAATGATTGCTATTAATGACTGGCAACATGTAACTGAGCTATATGAATTAGGACTGAAAGTGTTTTTCAGTTCTATTCCTATTATTAATTCAGTATGTATAACTTCTTAAGGTATCTCTTCCACTTCTAACTTTTCCCGACCATATTTTACTCCAGTGGGTTGCTAATAGAGTTAATTCTTAAGCCTTGACCCAAAGCACGGAGAAGTCTGTGGAAAGACTCCCATCAACTTCAGTGTGTATTCAGTAGACAATTAATACTTTTTTTAACGTGATCTTTAGTTGACAGGTGACATTTAAACAAAAAATGTTATAATTTTTTTTTGTTTTCCCTTACTTTTTTATTGCTGTTTCGTGCTATAAATCAAAGAACAAACTCACATAACAAAGGAAAATAAATTTATAAAAAAAGCGCACAAGACTAGAATCTATTGCTTTATCTGTATATCTCAGCATTAAATCACAGAGGATATATAGCAAATACGTTAGCAAAGGATAGATCCTGTTTTCTTACACTCCAAACGTTTTGATAGCTTGATAGTTTGCTTTGCCTTGTCCATGAACTATTCTAATATATACTTAAATATTAAGTAAATATTTAGCTAGCTCAGAATAATTTTTGTTATATTATAATTAGAAAATACTGGGAAAATATTTGGGGAAAAGCATACCATCTCACACAGTAAGGAGTAGTCTGAGATGCATAATTCCCAAAACAATCATTCTTCTTGGGACTTTCACAATATGGCATTTGCAATGGTGAAACTCACACACTGATAAATACGGCCAGGAATAATTTATATATGTGAGTTCTTTAAAATGGATATTTTCGTAGTATCATCACACACAACCTAGCGTCAGGGACCTGAGTGGTCCCAAGACCATTGGCAGAGAGCGGGGCTTGCAGGTGAGGTGGCCAAGGCAATCAAAGCCTATGGATGCTCTCAGAGCCCTGGCACTCAGCACATTCATCAGAGAGGCAAGAATCACAGTCTTTAATCCATCCCATGTGAAAGGGATGATGGAATTGTTCCAACAACAGGAAAAGAAATAGCTTTTGACCTGGGATATATTTCACACATATGCACAACTGGGTATCTAGCTTGCGTAGGCATAGCTGAGCTACTCTAAAGCTAGTTAAGAAAAGGGAGTGAGGAGACAAAATCTGCTGATGATTGTAAAAAATTAATGTAAACTGGCTTCTGCAAGCAGAGCAGGCTTAGCAGCATGCAGTTTAACTTGGGCTAAGAGCCCAAACGTTAACTCAGCTTGGATAACTTTACAGCAAGCACTGATTTCTCAGCTTCCACAGCTAAAGTGGCCATCAGTACCAAAGCAAGTGTGTTCAATACTAACACAGGGTTATTGGTGCCAAATGGCATTCACAGGAGTACACAATTTTTTGTGATTCTTTCTTAATCCAGGACTAGGAAGTAGTTCTTACTGTTAATTTTGTTGGCTCAGATTATCCCTCATTCCCTAATGTTTTGCGGCTTCTTGGTCATTTCCAGGCCATCTTCTCCTTGTCTATCCTAAAAAATGAAGTCTATGACCATAATGGATGAGTGCTGAACATGCTCTTAGGGCTTTTAACTGCAAGGTGTCACAGCTGTTCAGGATACAACTGAGGAGTCTATAGATCCTCTCCTTTCTTGTCTCTGCCTCTGCAATTGCACCACACATACATTGGGGTATCGTTTGAAGTGGAAATAGCTGTACAGTTGTACAGCCATGCCCATCTCTTCGCATTTGGATTAAACTGCCCTCAGAATTTTCTCTCTGGCTGTGATGTTTTTGCAGTTAGGAAATATTTTTTCTTTTTTTGCTGGAGAAACTACTACTTTCGGTTCTGTAAACACCAAAGCCCCATATATTCTCAGCGGTGAATATTTCTTCTAAGAGCAGCAGCTTTTGACATGACAATTGCATTAAAAAAAAAGAAACTATATGAATTCTATTTCATACTGAGAAAAATAACATTACTGTTTGATAGACAAAACAGTAAAATTTCAGTTTTTGTGGTCTTTTTCCTTTGGACGAGACACCTATTAACACTGTGTATTTCATTGATGCAGTCCTGTTTATTTGCAGATACCATGAACCTGACCATAGAAGGAAACAAACAGTAAGAGGCAATTTATTTGCTCCCTCTTTCAAAACAGGAGCATTCAGAAGTTCTTTTACTTTCCCACTTGACCTTTTCTGGGCCAGATCACTATCCTTTCTCTTACTCTCTCCATGGCTTTTTGCTGTGTTTTCTGTTTGCTTCACCCAATGGCTTGTACTCACAGCATCACCAAAGGGCATCAAAACTCTCCTTTTATGTGCAGTTTATTATACAGATAATAAGTACAGATATTCTTGGTATTCTTATGTAAGCTTTTTGTCTATGTACATGAAGATGCCATAAAGCTCTTGGGTTTTCAGTTTTCAAGAGCACTAACTCAATTTATTGTTCACTAAATCTACCTAGAAGGCAGGTGTTTTTCTAGCTCTTAAAATGTTTCAGTTTTTGTGGAGGCTCTTGACTGGGTGATAAATCTGGGCCTATTCCAAAAACCTAGATGCTGAAGGAGGAATTAAGTTTTCACTGTTACTTAATTCTGTCTACTAGAATTTCTGCTCACTACTTACTGTTTATAATTTACTTGCCTTAAGTAGCTTTTCCTGTTATTCAGTGTCTCTGACATTAGATTACTTTTACAAAATGTTTCCTGACATATTATTCAATCCTTAACCTTATAATAATTGTGTTTCTTTTTAACATTCTCTTAACATCACTTACTATTTTTTTACCCCTAGCACCTATTGCTGCATGGTAATTTTCTCTGAAGTATGTATGTTCTTTGCTCTCCTGCCAAAATTATATTCTGCTGCCAGGTCCCTGGAAATACAGCGTTAATATAAACTTTGCAATGTTTCTCTGGCCATGGAGCAGATCCCATTAGAAGTTTTTACTAACAGTCCATTCTCCTTTGAAAAAAAAAAAAGCTTTTTTGCGTTTTTTTTAAACTACTACCTCCATTTTTTTTAAGATCAATTTTAAGCAACTATAGGAGCTGATAAGATTGCAGAGTGCTACTGAGATAGGAAAAGGCAGACAGAAATTAACAGTAGTCTGAAAATTTTCTCAAAGTGATGTTGTGAGTTTGGAACATTGAAAAGGCAAATTAGTAGAAAATATGTTAACTTTGAATTTGGGGGGGAGGTTGCACTTCTTTTCTCATAAGTTTGTCTCTGTCACTGATTTTCACAAGTCTACAATGTGATTGGGGCATCCACAGATCATTATTTATTGTCAAGACTCTGGATTAGAACTATGGTCCAATTTTCAGAAAAAAAGATTCAATTTTAACTTTAGTTTCACTTGAGATTAAAATGTTTACTTCTAGATACAGGCAAGCTAAAGTACTTTGAAAATTCAAGAATGAATAGACATTAATTTCAGCATTACTTCTACATAATAGAGTAATTGAAAATTCACTTTGCATGTGAATGTTTCTCTTGTATTTCTTATCATTTTAAACTATTAAGGAATATGGGTCCTGTAAAAGATGATGTACAAAACTGAGTGCTATTGTTGTAGTATTATTTTATATAATCTCCAGCTGAAGAAGTGTTTCTGATGTTCAGTCTATATCCTAACTCTTTAAAATCTTTGTTGTCACAATGTAAGAACAGATCCTTATCTCTCTTTTCTGGAAACTCTTTTAATTATTTGCAACCTTTAATTGGGTCTTACCACATTTCTTTTATTGTACCTCTTCATGAAAAGTTATAAAAGGAAAAAAAGAATTGCTGTATTTTTAAAATGGATCTATATGTGCACTTCCTGCAGCCAAATATATAAATTTCTACCAGAGTTATTAAAGGTGAAGGTCAGGGGTATCATCTTATAATAGGAGGTGATAAAGAGGACACATATTAAAACAACCTAGGCATGCTCATTCTTTCATGTTAGTATGACTCATGAGACCATAAGATGTCTAGTTCATATCTGTTTGAAATAACTACTGCCACCTGAGGCAGCTACTGTAACTTGTGGACCTTCTTACTGCAGAGATACTACTTTCTTTGACCTTCTGTCTTGTTTTGCTGAGGTTGACAAGTGCCTGTGTGTCAAGCACACCGAGTGTTACTGAACAGCCACAAGATTGAGAAGGGACTGTCCCTGTGGCTCAGTGCAAGAATTTGGGGCTCAACACAAGGATCTGCGGACTGTGAAAGTGGCAAGAGCCTCCTCTGAGGTTCTTCTTCCTCAGTTAGGACAGTTATTGGAAGCCAGTTGGCTTGGTAGATGATTGTTGCTTAACCTCAGGTCAGTGATATCTTCACTTTGACTTAAGACAGGGTGAATACCCTGTGCACTGTTCTCAAAGGAAACCGCTGATGAATAGTGAAAGAAGCAGAGGGCAGCATCCCCCTCCATGCTGCTGCCATGTTCTGAGCTTAACCTTGCTGCTGACTTGTTTTGTTACAATGAAAATGGTAGTAACACTTTCCATTGAATTTATGAATTAAAAGATAAAGACTTATTTTCTACCTTCTACAAGTCATTGGAATAACTTATGAGAAATACAATTGTTCTATCCGTGTTACACACCATAGGCTTTTTTTTTTTTTTTCATTTGGTGTCATTAGTTTTCAGAGCAACTTTATAATACTGGGAGCAAAGAATAAGCACAGCTAACACAAAACCAAAATACATGAGCCAGGGGCTGAGGAGAGGGAAAAATATGTATGTTTCCAGGACAGCTGAGCTGATAAGTATTTGCTGCAAAGTGTTGGTAGCATCTGCACTTCTGCACATTCCCAGCAGAGGGGGAAAGAAGCTACACCATGGGAAGACATTTGCATATAAAATCTTGCGCGATGTGCTATGAAGGGGAAGGAAAGTGTTGGTTAGAATAAAAATTCAGACCAGGGGCATAAAATTCCTGCATTTGCATTATTCCATATATAATTGGGCTTAGCTGAAAATAAAATATGATAACTTTGGTCAAGTATGCATAGAACTGAGGACCTGGCATATATGTATGATGAAACGTGAAATAAGCATTTTAAAGCTACTGGCAGAAATGAATTGCTTCTGAGTACTGAACCTAGCTCTACTGAGTTATGTACAAGTACTTTATCCATGTATGCATTTTACCCTGAAAGTATGCTTTCAGATTTTTAATTTGTCCCTTTACAAATTGAAATTCTCTTGTATCATGTATATGAGCATTTTAGTCTGAGACTACATTCTTTCTTTACTGCAATGGAATCATAGTATCAATTGCTTTCATATTTTCTTCCTTTCAAATCCATTAGTCCTTCAATAGCCCTCCCTTACTTCTGCCCAGGCCCAGTATGCCCAGTATTATTCCTCTAATCCCTTTCCCAGGCATTGTTATTTAGGTTTTAAATTCCCAAGTCTTTTCTCAGCAAATAGTGGGACCTGTGCCAAAAACTTCCAAAAGAATTGTTCAGGGATGTTCCCTTAGCTTTTTATTGGTTTTGATCAGAAAAGGAAAAGTATGTCCCTGATTCCAGGTCTGTAATAACTGCATTCCTTTAGTGTTCAAGAGAAATAAAGTGCTCTTAAATTTTTAGGTAAATATACCTCCTATTTTAATCTTTCCTTTTTGCTCAATCACAATTATATTCTGTGTTTTCTCTATGCCATGATTTAACTCTGAATATGAAATGCTATGGCAACCTTCCCACTCCCTGAATAAGCACAAAAGATTATTCCAAACACAATACATGATGCAATATTTGTGTTTCAGCAATCGGAACCTGATAAGGCTGTCTTTAAAAAGCCATGAACCATGTACTCTCACAGAAGCTCTCCTAAACACACCTGGGTTAATGCATTCAAATCCTAACCTGCAACAAGATTAAAAACATCATATTTACATTCAGTGTGACCTGAAGACTTGAAATCAGATGGCTACAATAGAAAACGTGTCATACTTTTTCATGCTTCCTAGGTATCAAGACATCCTGTATCCTCTAACCTAAAGAAAATACTTCATTTTTGATAAACAGGTAGTACTCATCTGAACACCTAAAGAAATTCTTGTTTCTGTATCTGGTCTCCTGGAAAACCTTAAACACATACATGCACATGACACTGCACAGCCTGAAAAGTCAGTCAGTCTTAATGTTTTCAGCAGGGTCCACTCCAGGGACCCTGAAAGGTAAATTGGCTCCCCATTACTTTCCAGCACTCCTGCTATTCTTCAAGCAAGTTCAAGACCTCATACTGATAAAAGGCAATTGTCACATATGGCAACACCTATTATCTTCCCAACATCCAGATGAGGGTACTAACTTTTTACATGTTGAAGTAAAACAGAGTGGAAGGAAGAGAGAAAAGCATATACCCTCTTCTAAGTTGAAGAAAAATGAAAATCTATGGGGCAGAAGCAGTTTATGTCTCTCCTCCTAGTCTCTCTAATAAAACCTCATCCAATTTTTTATGGAGTTTGTTTCTTCAATTTCTAATTAACACTTGTATCTGGGGGTTAAATCACAAGATTCGTCATTTCTTAGGCAAGTAGCTGGGTTATAGACCTGTGACACCAGTTCTTATCTAGCTCAGCAGGTCTGATTATGTCTGTGCCCTGTAAACCTGTTCCCTTCAGGACTGTGCAATAGTAATCAATGGCTAAACTGTACCTACCCTAGGTGAAATATTTTTTGCTTGGAACAAAAGCATTTCTGGGGAAAAAGAGATAAAAAACACTACAACAGAAGTAGTCCAAAATTCTTTAGACGCTCTCTGCAAAATTTCTCTTTGTCAGCATGTTTTTCAGGGGGTATGTAATATCTCACCTCATTTCATAAGGCTTTTGGTTCCTTAGCATTCAACAGAGACATGTTCCCAGACTTGGAAAGCAAAGCAGCAGTGGCATTTTCACTGGAAATTGGAAGGTAGCTGTGGCCATTCTGACTTCTGTGGAGAACCAATACCAGATGTGATTTTGTCTTGACATTGCTACTGTGCCGCCATCTCCTGGGAGCACCATCTTCTTCATGGTTTTGGAAGCGACGACCTCATGTGCCTGCGCAGGGACCAAGGGCGCGAAAAGAGCAGGAAGAGGCCTGCAGGAGAGCAGCACTTCCGGTCGATCTGCGCATGAGCGAGATCCCTGTATGAAGGGAGCACGCGCCTTTTGGCGCGGCCTTCTTTTTCTTTTCTTCGCTTCGTCTCATGTTTTGTTCCTCCTCGCCTCCCTGCTGCGTGCCACCCCCTGCCATGGACCCCAGACTCCATGAAGCGTGTAATGATTGAAGACTGGGCAGAATGTAATGAGTGTAATGGGCAGAATCTGCAGAAAAACTGTTGAACTCAGACTGGTAGTAGCGAGCTTTCTCCCTCTTTCCTTATTTTCTTCCTTTACCCCCTTTTCTTTTCCTCCCTTTGCCTTCCCTTCACCTTTCCCCGTGCTTTATTCTTTGTTAAAAGTATTAAGTAAAAGGTTGTACGACATTTGACCGCCTTTAGCGTCTTAATCTCGTCCTTGGGATTATTTTTGACGGAACCTTCCCGATACTGGATCGGGACACTTCCCACAGCCTCTCAAAATGCCAGGTCAATAAACAGTCATAGAAGATCCAATATACAGTACCTTCCATCTCTGATGCAGTCACACAAAGCCAACAATGCTCATAAAAATTGCTGCCTCTCAGTATTCTTAATATTACTACATATAGCTCTGCTTCCATCATACAGGGGCTACCTATAAGAGGGATGGAGATAACCACAGCACATGGAATTCTATTTATGAGGTATGAGATACGAGGTCCTACCCATAGTGGTTGACAAAAACACAAATACACAAAACCACAAGTATGTGTGTGGTGTATTGCATTGCTTCTAGGCAGAGCCTTTGGTGTGCATCAGGTGGCTCTGTCAGCTTCAGTTAATTTGGATCACTCAGTAGAACAGAGATGATAAGGAACAAATTTATCTTCTAATAATATCTAAAACAAACAAGCAACCAGAAAGCTTCTGGTTCTTCCAATCTACTTGCATCCAAATGTTAAGTTATGCTGCCACTGTCCTTTCTAAGTAACTCGTTTTACCATTCATTTCCATGGTATGGATATAGCAGGATAAGCCTAGCATCCCACAGTATCACACTGGAAATCTCTGTAGGTTTACATCCCTCTCCACATTCTCATACCCTTAAGTGCTAAGATATCCTATGCCAATCTGCTCACTGAGCACTTGGCTTAGGAAATCATCCCAGCTTTTTCCTGGACAATGTCTCTGTCATCAGGCTGGGTTACTTGAGACAAGAGAAATCTGAGTCATCGCTTACAAGGCTATAGAGCAGGTCTGAATGCATAATCTATCACAGGTAGAAAAAGGTAAACCCCAGCAATGTAGTGAAAGTTATATTTTACCTCCCTAAAGGCTGTATCCATTATACGGAATACCAGGTGTGCAGAATTAATATGATCTCATCAGCAGCTTTTGTCTCTGTCCTATGAAAACAACACACCTCTGTTCACCTTCAAGTGGGCCTTAGAATAAATATTATAGTTGGGAGCTATATCACCTCTCCTCCTCAGGGCTGTAGCTTTCCACCTCCTGGTATCTGTGGCTTCACCACAAAAAGACGTAAAGGGTCTTCCTGATTGTGTTGCAGATATTCTGCAACCTGGTAGCAGGAACATCACTAAGCAACATCTCTTATAAACACCCATGTGGGTGCTCAAGTAGCTGAGGGGTCTTGTGAGACTGGTGAGATAGGGCAGTGCATGTGTGCTAGAACACTCCTTTTAATGGGGCCCAAAATGCAAGTCATACAGTTTGTCCAAATTTGTTTCTCCTCAGGTGTGGTGCAGACATGCAAACTAAAAGCTGTGGTGTGGACACACCTTACAGATGGTAGTCTGTAAATTGAATTTGGAAAGAATTTCCAAAGAGTATAGATGCAGCTGTATTGCCTAAATTTAGCTGTTTAGTTTCAACCTTCAGTGTATGAGTATTTTCAATGTTATTACATTTTAGTAATACTTAGATGTTATTAGATCTTGAGAAAAATAGACTGGCAGAATTTGACGCACTGGATATACTGAATGGATCTGATGAAGACAATAAGCAAACTTAGCTTCTGAGGATTTAAAAATTCAAACAGCTTTCAGTTTCATTGACATCTGGCCTATCTGGTTCCAGTTCAGAAGAAGTGATGAAATAATACTGAAAAGTAGTCTCTTCCCTCTCAGTACTTCTAACTTCAACCATGCATATAGAATTGCACTGAAACTAATTTCTTCACATAATCTTTAAAGAAATAGTCTATTTCACAGTTTTTAATTGCATGAAAGTTAGGATTTTGGAATGTTATTTTTGTTTATTGCAATTAAGTAACATTATTTCAACCCTTCAACAAAAAGCACCCAGTACTCTACTAAATTGCACAAAGAAAGGTACTTTTCTCAGAGGTTCACAGCCGCTGGCCTTCAAGGCTCAGGATGGCTTTCAGCTTTTGAGACAGGGCCCCACCATGCTGCAGCGTGTTCAAAGATGTTCTTAATAAACCAGCCTGGCTCTCTAGGCATCCAGAAGCCACCAGTCCAGAGGACAACTGATGTCCACCAAAACCAAATAATCTCTAGTCTTTTTAGAGCTTTTCATCTCAGTCCTTAGAAAAATAAGAAAACCAGTTTAACAGAAAAATAATGAAACAGACTGTAACAGTCTGAAGTATGAGCAGTATCTTTACAGTGGATCAGTGCTCCCTGTCTTTCAGCACATAATCTCCACTGTAAATGGGATCAGCCACCAACCATGAGCAATTAGTGGCATACAGTATGCAAATATTTGTAATACCTATTTCTTGTTATGAAGCATCTAGCAAATGTAACATTTTTCTCTAGCTAAACCCTGCAAGCAAAACAAACGTTACTATGCCAGTGTTCATACTACAGTTCCAAATAGTATTAGCTTAGAATTGCAGTAAAGCACATTATCCTTCACAATAACCTTTAAAGAAATAGGATTTTTTAATGAAAGAGTTTAATAACAGAATGTTAAGATTTTGAAATGTGTTTTTCTTTGGTGGAATTAAATAGAATGTTTTCATCCTTTAAAATTAAGTGCACAAAAAATCTTAATTTTACGACCACCAACTGTGATCAGGCTAACAGCAATGGAATTGATGAAATAGGATACATAATTTTAATTCATGGGTTCCCATCCATGGGAACCTCTTGTTCTTCAATTTCCCTTTTGCAATTACATTGTTAAGTGGATGAAACAATTTTTTTCTTTCTTTTTATTTTCATAGGGCCATGACATTGTTTCATGGATAACCAGGCCTACAGTGTCCTTTTATGACCCTGTTAGCTACACCAACAGTGGAAACAACCTGCAAAGAGATTTAGTAAAATATGCAGCATAACTAGCTACCTGGGAGAATTTCAGACTGTATTACGGAGTATTTTTACAATTGTTTATCAGGTTTGTATACATATAGAAAGACCATTTAACTTAAACACTACAAGTCCATAAGAATATCCTATGTAAATTAATGAATTCTGGAAGCAAATGCCTCTGTGAAATAAATCATTCGACCGTTTTGGCAGACAGCTTGTCCTTTATCCTATGCTTCAGTGGAAAACAGAAGAAAATGTAACTGGAGTAGCCTTGTAACATAACATTCGTAAATCTTTTCTGAGCTATTTGGTGGCAATTTAAATGCCCTTAAGCATGCAGACTGATGGTCTTGGTAATTGTTTTCCCAGTCATTTGGGAATCTTCTAATCATTCCTTAAATTTTGCATCAGTAACACCTGTACTCTCTCAACAGAGACTTTTGGGACTGTGGGCAGAACTAGATGCTGATGTAACTCCAAATTTCACTGATAAGAACATGTGCAAAGACAGCATTTGGTTCAGTGGAGATGTTACCTACATCTGAACAATGAATATTAACAAGTCACTTCCCGCCTGCAGATTTAGGTAGAGTTGCTTTTTACTGTTAAAAAAACGCCAGTATTTTCTGTATGTAGTTTATATATCCATTGAGTAAATCTGAATGGCACTTAGAGAATACACATTTGGAAGAAAGGAGCTATAGAAATTGACCTGATGCAGTCAACCTGAGTACAAATTAATTCATTTATCATGAGACAGATATCTTAACAGGCAAGTATTTTCCTATATCCCGCTCAGCCTCCTTTCACATTTTGCCATTGTTAGAAGAGACAAGATAAATCCCAGAAACTTTATCAGTTACTAAACTTTCTTTTCTCTTCATGTGACTGACAAAGAAAATAAAAATGATTGAGAATCAATTGTTCTTGTAAAGCTCTTAAGAACAATCTGCAGCCTTCCAGCAGTTTTATTCAGCTCTATGAGCATCAGCCAACTATAGTCCTTTTGTTATTAATTAGATTTAATTCATTTTCAATATGTCTTCATTTAGACATTCAATATTGTAAAAACCAGCAGCACTATACACTCACCCCTTTCCACATAGATTAGTTGCACTCAGACAACAAGTATCTTCACTGTCAGACCTGGAATCACCTTAGATGGAATGTTTCCCCAGTGGCTCATTCACTTCAGCAAAACTGTCACCGTCTACAGAAAACAGATCTAACCTTCTGTTAGGGAAAGCTTTATAGGCTTGCGTTTGTGGCATCCATTCAAAATGTTGCAGTACGCACACTTTAGAGAAGTGGCTGTAACAGATCAGCATAAAGGTTCATCTGGCCTGGTACGCTGCCACAAGAGATGGCCATAATTGAGTTCCTGCCCAGAGGTCACACAGTGGTAACTCTCTGATATACTATCCCAGCTCCAGGAGTTTGTGGCTTAGAGATTTCCTGAACCAAAAATGGTATCCCTGTAGTTAATAACACTCTCATGGATCTGTCTTCCATTCTAATTTGTGTAAATGTGTTTCGATGCTATGTAAATGTTTAAGCATCCACAGCACCCTGTTGCAAGGAATGCTTCAGCTTAATTATGCATTGTGTGAAAACAGAAAACCTGATCTGCAAAGGGCAAACTTAGCTCCTAAGAGCCTTCACAGTTAGAATGGCCTTTGGAAAGGATTTAGGATGAATTTACTGTGATGGGCTCTTTATGATTAGAAATGCCATCTTGTACGTTATCTGGGACTAGATACCTGCAAAGAAGTTCCTGAAATGAGAGCTATAGGACGTAGATAAGTTCCTGCATTGGAATTAGGTGCTTCCTTAACAAACAGTCTGGGTGAAGGGAAGAGCCACCAAGAGCAGGGGCTGCCTGGGACTGAACAGAGGGCAAAGCATGACAAGCAAAACCTGAGCTGACAGCGTTATCTGTGACAACTGAAACCAAGCTTGGCTCAGACTGTGGACTGATATTAATCATCTGTGAGCTGGGGTAAAAGCTACCCACATGCAAACGGTAATGGGAACAAACCCTGGATTTGCTGTTATTGATGAAAGATTGTCACTTTTTTCTTGCCTTCCCTTTCCCTTCCCTTCCCTTCCCTTCCCTTCCCTTCCCTTCCCTTCCCTTCCCTTCCCTTCCCTTCCTTTTTTCTTTTTTCTTTTTTAACTGAAAAGACTATGTTAGGTACTGAGGCTCTGCCTCACAGAAGAGCTAGAAATAATGATCTCATATAAATGGATTAATGTAATGTATTTAAAAATGAAAAGGATTAAGCTCCTGCTAAATTATTTAGGTCTGCTTATGAATATACATACAAGTACGGACAGAGCTTTTCCTTTTGTTTTTTACTTGAAGATTGGATGGCTTTTAAGAAAAAGAAAGAAAAAAAACTATATCAAATAAGGATGAAATTGGAATCCTTCTCCCTTATTTAACTGAGCCTTCACTCTCTAAACAAATGTGACCCCTGTTTTGTGTTGGTGGCATTAAAGATGCTGATTGCTGCATTCAGCCCCAGACATTTTTTCACTTGAGTTATAGGAAACGAGATGAGAATCTCTCCTCAGATAAAAATATAATTCCGCTGTGATTCAAACACATTGTAAAGATGACTGGATTTCCACGCAGACAAAGCTGTGAGCCACCATTAGATTACTAGTATATCTATAAAGGCTAGTCACGCTGAGACAGTGACAGGTGCATATATTAACACATCCCAAGCTCATAGTTAAGATCTGAATCTGAAGAATTTCAGGCTGAGCGATGTATAAATATATTACAAGAAAGACAGGAGAGCAATGACAACCAAAATTATAATTGTAAAGGGCTGCTTTTCTAACTCCATGCTTCAACCACTCAAAAACCTCAAATACTTACCCTAGTGATTTAAATATTCCTAATTTTAGCATCTTCAACATGGTACTAGAAAAATCTGAGCAGGAACATTTCAGCCATTTCATTTGAATAGGAGAGTGAGAAAAAAATTAATGCATCTTAGCCATTATAAAGATTATTTCAACGATCTTCCGAGCTGTTTAAATGATGAAGCACCAGTAATTGTGAAGGTGAAATACAAAGAAATAACTTTCACTGAATATGCATTCATATGTGTTCTAATTCACAGCCATACAATGTAAAACAGACTGAAAATTGTCTTACATGGCACACAAAAAATTCAATATGGTACAACCTGGCGTCTTCTGACAAAAATGTTTCATTCTAACCAGCATCTTGCATGTTGATTTATGACAGTTTCTGTAACATAAATCGCAACATGTTGTAGGCAATATTATTTTGGTACCAGATAAAGACGTCAAAGAACCTCCTACACGGGTATTGTTATATGTTATTTCAGAAGTATAACTTACATCTCATACTGAATCTGACACAGAGCAAGAGAAGTTCTGAGATAATGTTTACTTTATACCCTCAGAGATGCGAAGAGTTGGGTTCTCTTGCTACAACCAATCAACACTCCATGCAGTCTTACCTGAAGACAGGTAAGCTACTGAGCTAGCCATATAATAGTTTCAGCTTCATACATTGACCATGCATGAAAAGCAAAGTAATCCAGAAGCAAGTGATCCAAATACTTCATCTTGACAAATAAATTGTGTCCAATTTTTGATCTGACAAAATATTACAAATATTTTCATGTAGTGACTGAAAATAAAAAGCAACCATCCTTGTTTAACATTCTAAACTTCAGCAGATAGAGTTTTAGAAACCCTAACAAGTCTTATAATAATTTTTATAAAGACTTGAAGGGTAAGGATTTTTTCCATTTTTCTCATCTCATTTCCTCCGTCAGTAAGTGGAACTAAAAGACTTCAAGTCTCAATAAAACTGTCAAAGTCTAACCAGTTACTCTAGTCCAGCTTCAATGTGTGGTATTTCCCATTCTAAATCCTGCTTGTCCTGAAACCAACTTTAGGCTGGGATATTTTGGCTTACCATAGCATCATACTGTGGGCATAAGGGCAGGGAAAGCTTTAGCACATCAGCCAGCCAAGTAGAATAGATGCTCCCATGTATAACCACTTGAAAATTCGTTACTCAATCTCAAAATATGAATGCTGTCTTAAACATTCAGCCAACATATTACTTGGTGCTAAGGAATTTTAGAGAGCTCTTCTCATAGCACAATTCCTTTCAATTATGCCATAATGTAACATGTCCTAATCTTATTGATACTTCATGGAACAGTACAAAAGCAACGTAAACCACCTTTGCTTTTACTTGAGGTAGGCCTTTCCCATTTACAATATACATCCAGACCTCTGACACAAATAGGACTTGTCATAAAGGTTTTTTCTTAAAGTTGAAGGATCAGGTATATCATGCTATGATAATAAAACTCTGATATTCAGCCTATGGTATCAGATTCCTCTTGTTGTTCTCCCTACATGAAGCATACATTTACAGCTGATGTAAATGTAGAGGAATTTTGTCAAATTAACAGAATCCTCAGCATTCATATTTTGCTGAAAGTTCATCTTCTTGTGTCGCCATCGTTGATATGAGTTAAGATCAGCAAGCCAAAGTCTATCCAGTGAAAGGGTAGGAGCAGCACAGTGCTGAGTTTCTTTTACACCTTGGCAGAATATTTGATACTTAATTTTGTGACTTCCCCATGTTTTGAGCATGGTGGGAGAAAAAGAGACAGAAGTCATAAATTGAAATGGGAAATTCCAGCCAGATATAAGGGGGGAAAAGAAATCACTGTGAGGATATTATGCAATCTCCATCTTGGAGGTCTCTAAGACCCAAATGGACAAAACCTTAAGCAACCTGGTTTACATCTAGTATTGATCCTGCTCTGACCAGGAGGCTTGACTAGAGACCTCAGGAAGTCTGTTCCAACTGAAAGGAGTGTCTTGATTCTGTGAACCTGTTTGTTACTTATGATTTTGAATATAGAAAAAAAGGATTCACTTCACTTTCTGTTTTTAAATACTATAAGAAAATGATAGAAATATATGTTACCATAGCTGATATGTACTCGGAAAAGAAGTGTTTCTTGTCAATGGATCAAGAAAGGGGTGTCAAGACTGTCTCTCTTGAAATCAATGGCATAATTTCCCATGAGTTGTCAGAGTTAGGATTTCATTTTGTCTGTTCCTTTGATAAGCACTCACCATAGAAGTGCAAACTGTTCATATCCAAATACTAAACATCACTATGCATCAAAAGCGTGTCAAAATTAAGCTACCAAGCTTTAAAGGAAATATGTACTCATCCATAGCACTGACTTTGAAGCTATGGGGAAAGCAAATCTCTGGTCACCAACACTTTAGATACTTCAGTTTGGAAATGTTTGTCCTGTCCTGAGATTCAGTTTATGAATCTGCCAAATAACCATATTATGAAGGGTGTAGAAGGAATTATCAGACAATGATGTTATGCTGCATTATAAGATTCTCACCTTGACAGTATTGCTAATCTTCACATTGTATATGCGAGTTTAGAGTGCAATTTCTTGATAAGAAGGATGCTGAAAAGAGACAGAGGGATTGACCTTTTCCTAACCTCTCTTATTAAAGTCCACCATGGGAATAGGGTTTTTTTTTTCTGGAAAACCGAATACAGGAATTCAGTCTGAAATGACAAAATAATTATCTGCTTTTTTACGGCCCCCTCTTTTAAAATAAAATACAACTAGAAATTCTCTAGACTGTATGTCAGCAGCTTATCATCCAAATAGAAACTGACCTACACATTTTTCAAGCTGAAAACAGGGAAATATTGTGCAATTATGCTTGTGGTTATCTCAGTATAAATTTCAGTTTGATTGCATTTGAAATTCCTTCAGATATATATTCTGTATGCATCAGGTCCTCATGCTTTGCTAGCACAAATATTATGAAAAAGACTTTTGAAGCCTGAATAATTACATTTTCTATGAAAGAAAATGTAAATGAGGTTTTCATAAGCTCATTTTAAAAGCAACAGTTCACATACATTATGCTGGATGGCAGTCTGAGTCATTCAAGAAAGAAGAGGAATAACATGTCTTATACAAGTAGTTATAATTAAACAACCATATGAACCTTTGAATTGGGTCCGCTTAATAGGATATAAGCCAACATTCATTAGCAATTCAGTTTATAATTTTTCATTGGCGTTTTCTATTATTGTTTACCTGCTTTTCAAAATTGTCTGGTGAACATTAATGAGCAAATTATTTTCCAGCATGAAAAACATGCAAAAACTTCTTCAGATAAACATATTTCATAGAATCATAGAATGGTTTAAGTTGGAAGGGACCTTGAAGATCATTGAGTTCCAACCCCCCTGCCATGGGCAGAGACACCTCCCACTAGACCAGGTTGCTCAAAGCTCCATCCAACCTGGCCTGGTACACTTCCGGGGATGGGGCATCCACAACTTCTCTGGGCAACCTGTTCCGGTGCCTCACCACCCTCACAGTGAAAAAATTCTTCCTAATATCTAATCTAAACCTGCCCTCTTCCAGTTTGAAGCCATTCCCCCTTGTCCTATCATTACGTGCCCTTGTAAAAAGTCCCTCCCCAGGTTTCCTGTAGGCCCCTTTTAGGTACTGGTACTGGTACTGGTACCCCCCCTTTAGGCATTTCACTATCTTCTAAAAAAATCCATGAAAAGAAAGAGGGCAATCATTCTTTATTTAGTTATTAAATTAATTCTATTTTACAGCTGTTGTAAGGAAAATTGTGTATAAAGAGGCTACAAAAAATAGCATTCTGTTTGGACAATGCTGTCTCATGTAAAAAACTATTTCACAACAATATGCAAATTCTGGCAATGTCACAAAACATTTTCTTTAAAAAATCAAAGTTAGAATGCAGTATTGACTTCAGTATTGTTTCATTTTATGCTGACTTCTCATTTGTTTATATTATTTGCCATGTTATGTCCACACTACTGAAACAATATACTTCAATATTTTGTGTTTTATCTTTTTTTTAAAAAAATACCTGTCTATGAAACCTTTTGAAATGTCAGCTTTTCCACTTGGTTGAAGATGAAAATTATTTTCAAAATGTGTGAACTTCCAGACAAGTAGAATTTCTGTTTTCCTGGCAAAGCTAACAATGAAGCCCAGTGTTCACAACAGTTTAAGATGCTATTTTTTTTTGCTGCTCATCCTTCCATGCTTTTATGACCAGGAACTGGTCAGTGGATCCGTATGAGCAAAAATCCCTTCAGCTGACAGTAAATGCACCCAAATCAGGACAAACCGTCAGAGGCTGGGCAGGTGTCTGTACATACCACTGCACACACAAATACTTTTATGTGGCTAATTTCCTCAGTATCTTGAATGCTGAATGAAAGATTTTTTAGAGACAAGAGATAAAGATGATAACCTTAATGAAAAATCAAGCCGGTAACATGCTCATGTTAACTAAGATGGCAGTGTCAGATGATCTTTTGAGAAAAAAAAAAAAGGAAAAACCTGTTCGTATGATTATCTCTAGTTACCTTTGTCTTGAAAATCAGTTACAAAGATGGTATGTAATACTGATAAGGTTGTGACCTGTTTGGCAAACACAAGACCCTTCCCTTTGGTCAAAGGAATGAGTGCCAATAATACTTCTCACAAATACTTCACTATAAACTTGCAAGACACTATTTTAGGATGAAAAGGTTTTGTTAGAAAAGATCAAGAACCTACACTTAAAAGTCCTGCTAATAAAGTGGAACACAAGAGAGAAATGCAGGAGAAAATCTCTCATTTTAATTCAATTATTTCAGACAGAAATGAAATGTCTTTTTTCCAAACTAAATATATACATATGACTTTTTTCCATATATATTATGTGTGTCATAATTTTTCCCAAACTTCTTTTCCTCTTTTCTTTCCTAATTGTTGAATCTTCACTAAGTTCCATGGGCTCTCTAGTTTCACGAACATTGAAAGTGTCAACATTAGACATTAGTTGGTTTTATTCTATATAATTGGATTAACAAAGACCATACAAATAGCTGTTTGTTGGCTGTATGGACTAATGACTGGAATAGCATGGACACAGTCTATTAATGAAGCTTCAAGAATAAACAGCTGAACAATAAAACATTATTAAGACAAAGAACTTCCACAGGTGTTAGAATGTTTTTGGAAATTTGAGGGCTAAGGGGAAAAAATGTCTAATATGACAGACATTGCCAAATAATGTATTTATTTATTTCCATATAATGACCGTATTATAAATAATTGTCAGTTCAAAGGTATTATTAATATATTTGTGAAAAAGGAAGCATAAATTTACAATACTGAATAATGATACATATACCTACTATTAAAGACAGAACTATGTTACCTTCTCAGACACATAATTTTAGTCTAATGACATATTTCTGAAGATATAAGAATAAAAATATGAAAGACAATGAACTGGTATCTCTGAATTTCAGAGAAAATATATAGATGACATGCACAAGTAATATATAAGAGAGATCATAACATTATAATGGAAATATAGAAGACATTTTTGTGGCTAGAAAAAAAGTTTTGAAAATGTATGCGATATCCTGGTGGATAGACATTATAGTGGAGCTAGTCCAAAACAAAATTCAGTGTCAAAATTAAGTAGTTCTTTCTGCCTGTGGAATGTGCATATATATGTATATATACATACAGAAACACTTGGAAATAAATATATATACTTCTATGTGCGTGTATATATACACACATATATACTTGGAAATAAAGTAACATCATGTTTGATATTTTTGGTAGCACTAAGTATTTTGAAGGACTGTAATGCAGCATAATAATGCAGCATAATGCATCAGGATTTCCTTGAAAAATCTTTCAAGTGTGTATTCCAAGAGAAAAATATCTCAAATATATATTTCTCCCCCCC
>NW_009647046.1:111881-147947 GCF_000708025.1 Charadrius vociferus
CCCCCCCAGTTTTTCTAGTTTTACCTTACCAAGATCTTGTAAACGTATTTTTTTCTTCTTCATTTTTTTTCTGGAACCTCTCAGACCTCAAATAATTTTTATGTATTCCATTCCTATTTCTGCCACTGGAGTTCTGCGTATCAGCTGTCAACTCTTTCTTCCCTGAAAGTGTTTACTCTGCGCCTTTATCAGCAATGCCAGGAATATTATTAAAAAATAAAAGAAAGTAATAAATTCGATGCAATAATTTATTTGCTGCTTTTTCTATTTGAAAATAATCCCCTCACAGAATTTGAATTCTGAAACTACATCAGTTGTTTTAGTTGTTTGCTCAGGTACCCTATGGATTTTAGCATTCTATAGTCTTAGACAAATAATTGTTCACTATTTGTTTGTAGGTAATTTTTGATCCCAAGTTATGCATCAGATATTAAAAAAGGGACTCAAGCTTTGCCCAAAATACAGAAAGTTAGGGTCAAACAACAGCTGAAGGCAGTTTCTGAGAATCTATAGGTTTTCCTATGGATCCTGCAGTTTTTCCACCACTTTCACCTCCAGGATACACTAAAGAGACAAGGTAACAATGATTCCACGCTCCATTCCTGTCCAAAATTCATAGTTGGCAAGAAAATGTGCTATTTGGTGGTTTTCAGGCCTTTGGTGACACTTAGAAGGCATGTTTGCATCAGCACATGCATCAGAAGGCATGTTTGCATCAAATATGATGCCATCATATTCGAGAAGTCATAACAGTCCGATGAAGTTCCCACCGGCTGGAAAAGGGGAAACATAACCCGCATTTTTAAAAAGGGGAAATAAGGAAGACCCAGGGAATTACATACCAATCAGTCTCAGCTCTGTGACCGGCAAGAACATGGAGCAGATCCTTCTGCAAACTTTGCTCAGGCACGTGGAAAATAAGGATGTGACTGGTGACAGCCAACACAGCTTCACTAAGGCCAAATCGTGCCTGACAAATTTGGTGGCCTTCTACAACAGTGTTTCAGCATTGGTGGATAAGGGGATAGCAATCGATGTCATCTACCCAGACTTGTGCAAACCATTTGACACTGTCCTGCATGACATCCTTGTCTCTAAATTGGAGAGACAGGGATCTGACAGACCACTCAGTGGATAAGGAATAGGCTGGATGGCTGCACTCAAAGAGTTGTAGTCAACAGCTCAATGTCCAAGTAGTGACCAGTGACAAGAGGCATTCCTCAGCAGTCAGTACTGGGACCGGTGCTGTTTAATATCTTTGTTGGTGACATGGATGTTGGGATTGAGTGCATCCTCAGCAAATTTGCTGATGACACCAAGCTGTGTGGTATGGTTGACACGCTAGAGGGAAGGGATGCATCCAGTGGGACCTGGACAGGTTTGAGAGGTGGGCCTGTGCAAACCTCATGAAGTTCAACAAGGCCAAGTGCAAGGTCTTGCACTGTGTTGGGGCAAACCTGAGCACAAATACAGGCTGGGCAGAGAACGGATTGAGAGCAGCTCTGAGGAGAAGTACTTGGGGTGTTGGTGGATGAGAAGCTCAACATGAGCTGGCAATGTGCGCTCACAGCCCAGAAAGCCAACCGCATCCTGGGCTGCATCAGAAGCAGTGTGGCCAGCAGGTTGAGGGAAGTGAATCTTCCCCTTTACTCTGCACTTGTGAGACCCCACCTGGATTACTGTGTCCAGCTCTGGGGTCCCCAGTATAAGAAGGACATGGACCTGCTGGAGCGGGTCCAAAGGAAGGCCACAAAGATGATCAGAGGGCTGGAGCACCTCTTCTGTGAAGACAGGCTGAGAGAGTTGGGGTTGATCAGCCTGGAGAAAAGAAGGCTCCGGGAAGACCTTATGGTGGCCTTCCATTACCTAAAGGGGGCCTATAGGAAATATGGGGAGGGAATCTAAGAGGGAGTGTAGTGATAGGATGAGGCATAATGTCTTTAAAGGGGAAGAGGGTAGATTTAGATTAGATATTGGGAAGAAAATCTTTTATGTGGCAGTGCTGAGACACTGGAACAGGTTGCCCAGAGAAGCTGTGGATGCCCCATCCCTGAGGCATTCAAGGTCAGGCTGGATAGGGCTTTGAGCAACTGGGTCTAGTGGAAGGTGTCACTGTCTATGGCATGGGGGTTGGAACTAGACGATCTTTAAGGTCCCTTCCAACTCTAGCCGTTCTATGACTCTATGATTCTATGAATAGCAGTGCCTAATTTAGCCTCCAATGATTAGTGGGATAATTTATTCTTTGTTTGTAAAAATAACAGAGTTATAGACAGAATTAATGACTTTGCTTGTTTTTTGTTTTGTTTTGTGATTTTTTTTTCACTTTACTACACTTTCCTAAATTTCCTTCCCTTTCTCCTAGATTTTAGGTACCATGATAGTTCAAGGTCAATCTAAATCAAATGAGAGTATCGTGCTCTCTTTCTCTACTCTGTGGATTCAGTTATGTGTCCTCTCTTGTTTCAGGAATGCTGCCTGTCTAATCATGAGTGAGTCATTTCACAGAGATAGACTGGCAGAAAATGAACTCTGCCAAGAGAAAGCAGGACTGCCCAGCCATGGGAGACAGGGGAGGATGGCACTGCCATGCCAGCTTGGCTTGGAGCATGGTGCTGTGGAAACATCACACAAGTGAAGGCTGGAGGTATTTTTTCTAATACACAGAAACATTTTAAAGGACTTGTAATCTGTAAAAGGAAGTCTTGATTATTTTTTTTTCTTTAGGAAAAAAGCATAATCCAAACTTTATCCCAAGTAAAAGAGGAGATTAAAAAGTTGTGTTTCATTCCAAGTTCATATATTTCACTTTCCCTTTTTGTTCTTATTCACTGTGAATACTATACTCTATGCAGAAGTTATGACAGAAAGTTCTGAGTAGCTTTTGTACTTTGGATTTGAAGAATTGACTGCAACTTAGTGAATTAGCAAGAGCTTAAATTGCACACAAAATTGAGTAGAGCACACTGATGCTTTACTTAGAGAATTTTACTCTTTTTTTTTCCCAAGTTCTCTCAGTAACTTGGTTATTTAATATTAATGACAAAAAAATCTGAAAACAACTTGATGTGTAGCTTAGTCATAGACCATTCCTTCTACAGGGTAAACGCTTAGAAGCAATGATAAATGACTTCTTCCTTATTCCTCATGAGCAAATAACTGATATGGAGGAAATGGTGAATGACTACAATGGAAGGAGAGCATTTGTAGCTTGGAGATGTTGAGGAGAAAAGGATGCTCTCTATTCAGGAGGATTTTTCATGTCATTCTCTGTATTTGTTTAAGAAAATTACCATAAAAGCATGACTAAAGTCAGAGAAGAACCATATGTTTTGTGGCAGAGCAGGGAGGAATTTATGTTACATGATCATAAACTACAGTATCTTGGGATCGAGATCTCAGTAAGTACTCACTACAAGATCTGTAGTCATCTAATAAACATTAAAAATGTTTCCCATTGCTACCTGATTAAAAATACTGCTAAAATTTATCAACAAGTGCATGTTATCTAGAATAAGGACTACCTAAAAGATTTTGAAAAACTGTTCTCAGTATGATATTCAGATTCAGGAAGGGAGTTTCTCCTTGGCTCGATGATGGATTGACACTATGCATCTACTCTGCTCCTGCTATTAATGCTTCTGCCAATGACACGAAGGAAAGCATGAAATTACTAATGAAAATTGCAAGTTGGAAAAAAAAAAAGAAGGAAATGCTAAATAATAATAAGGGCTGAGTAATTTGCTTGAATTACTGAGTTAAACATTCTAAAGAGATTGTTTTAATGCAGTCAAAACTAAAGTTTTGTATTATTTAAGAAAAAAAAAACCAACCCAAAACAACAAAGCCAGCCAAATACATAGAGTAAGGCAGTCATCTTAAGAATCAGATAAACATAAAAGGATCGTAGCAGACTAGCAACTCAAGGTGAGCTTCCAGTATGCAGTTTTGTCAAATGGGCTATTAAGATCCTGGATAGATGAGCAGGTTGTAGGGGGTACAAGTAAAGTGTGATTGTATGTGATTGCTGGGGCAAAAACCAGAAAATGACATGCATTCAGATGCATAGCTAGAAGATCTTAAAAAAGTTCAATAGGTCAATAAAAGACCCTCAGAAATGACGCAAGGATTACAGAAAAGGTTTACAGTGAGAAAACAAAGCCAAAGAGATGACTTGATGATAGCGTAGAAGTACTTTTTAATTAGTGACAGAATAAAAGCACCTTTTTATCCATCTTTTTCATTCAGTCTAATACATATGTACATCTTCCACATTTGCAGTCACATGCACAGCTTTGTCAGTCACTCCTGCTAATAATGTACAGAGCAAATATTAAAAAATGTTGAAGAATCAAGAAGAGAAATTATTCTCATTTGGATATTCTTTTATCACTAGACTGTTAATGTTGCTGTTCCTTGGCCTCAGAAAAAGTAAGCAGACTGACAGTCTGAGGCAGACAGGGACAGTTTCAATGACAACCTAGAAAGGGCGAGGAATTAATGACATATGGGTAAAACTAATTTTTATTTCTGTTGTCTGTTAGAATGTCTCAGGAAACTGTTTAATTAGTAGCAACACAGTGATCAGTATTTAAAATCACTTATAGGAAGCATGACTAAAAATACAAATTTCTCATTGTCACAAGCAGTCATTTCAGAACTGCTGTAAACTATTCTGTCTCAGATCGATTTAAATTTATAATTGCACAAGCCTAATGGTCTGCATTCATGCTGATGCTGATACCTGTATAGTTAATCAGCAGTTCTAAGCTGATACTGAAATGTAGAAGCTTTTTTTGAGGCCTTCTTTATGTTTTTTTGTTTTTTGGGGTTTTTGGGGGGTTTTGGTGTTTTGGGTTTTTTTTTGAGTTGCTGATACATAACTAAAAAATTATGATAGAATTAATATTCAGTCATGACTTGCTAGATAAACAGATACTTTATTCTATACTTCATTAGCATTTCTCTGAATCCTGCCTATAAATATGATGGATTTGCTTATAAGATTTGAGAGCTATATCTAGATTTTTGAAAACACCCTCTTTCTCATAACCAGTTTGAAATACAGTTTCATGAAGTGTGTAGGCTAAGTTATCTGCTGTTTTGCCATTCATAATCTGCGTCTGCACAGAACGTATAAGATTTTGCCGGGGGTAGAAGAGCTGTATTTTATATCTACTTACCACTTGCTCTTTGCAAATGAGTTTAATTGTTCAAAGTGCAAAGTAGTAAAGAAATAGGTTACATGTGGCCTAACTAGGAATCCTAATGGAATTAATTTGTGTACCTCACTGTTCCCTCCAGTAGTTCCCCAAGGTATACTTCTGCAGTGAAAACTTGTGTAGCTGAACTGTTTCAAAGAATGGAACAGTTGTGACATTTTAGTATCTGACTTGCCTGTGTTTTCCTTGCAGTAAGCAGCAACATTTTTATTCATTTGTCTGAAACATAGAAACCACATGAATGAATTGTATTGTTTTCCCAGGTATCCAGGAGCTTTGACCCCAGTGGGAAGCAACACCACATTTCAGAGTAATGTTCAAGAGACCTTGGAAGAAGCAGTTACGGAATTTCTGCCGATTCATGTTGGCTTACGTCCCAAAGCATTACAAAAATGTAGAGCTTGCCAACAACTCTTTATTCCAAACCTTTACTTCTGTAATTTTGGAACTTTTTTCATTATAGGAGGAAAAATGAACACCATACGGAAGATCAGAGCAGCAGACTGCAGCCTTTTAAAAACAAATGTAGAACATGCCGATGGCATTCTGGTTTCATTCAGCAATCTGCAATCCGCAAAATGTAAGCTTTCAATAAGATCCTTAGTACGAGACTGGTTACAGATGGGCAGTAAGAAGAAAGTAGCTCCCAGGTTGGTAGCAAAATCCCCTCAGCATAATCTAGGCCATGATGTGATAAGCACCTTTTAGAGATATTTTTAATAGGAGCTGGGCGAGACCCAGCAATGCCAGGTGGAGGTAATTTATGACTTGACTGAAAGATCTTGCAAGAGAGGAATGAGTTTTCTTCACACAGATAGCCCAGAGCTTTACCTTGTAAAGAACAAATATATTTGGGAGGAAAAAAAAAAAAAAAGTGAAAGCCCCTTATGGTCACGGTGATTTGTACTGTACTCCTTTACATCACTTCATCCACCTAGCAAGTGCTAACGTGCGTGAAGCAGGGGGGGTAGTGTGAAGCACCAATTAGGGTTTTCACGGCTAAAGGTAGCACCCAGTGGAAGAAATATAGCTGTTGGTACTTAGCCAATGCATTCACCGGACTTTGGCAGCATTAGCAAAATCATAAAGAAGGGCTGTCATCTGAAATTATATCAGTGGTGGTAAGCCATAAAAGTGAAGGAAGCAAAAAAAACTGATATCAAAAGAGACATTTCAACTGCAATAATTATACCATTCTTTTATTAGAGAAAAATGGGCACAGCAAAATAACAGCTATTCAGATCACTCCTAACAAAAGCCAAAGTAGCTGGTTGGAACAAGCTCCATTTAATTTTAAGGATGAATCAGCAATGAATAGAGAGACATGAGATAATCCACAACAGCTTGATTTAGATAAGTATCCCAAACTTTGCCTGAATGTCCCAGCAGCTTGGTTAAATTGGCATGGGATACTCATAACTGCAGGATTTCTAAGAGGGGCATATTTGTCTGCTCTAGTGTTCACAGCAGCCCTTCAGAGATAATTTTGGTAGGACTCTTGTACGTGTTTTGGACAGTAAAGATCCAATTCTTACTTTCTACTGTTGGATATGATGAATAACCTTCTTGAGTCTGCTCAAGTTCTACTGGTTGAATTTGCAGGAGAACAGATTGGACACCAGGAAATAAAATTAAATACATAATCAAAAGAGTAAGTATCTGGCAACATCAGAACATCCATTGATGATCTTGAATTAAATCATATACAGTTGTGCAAAGTACTTACTTAAATAACTTTTTTCAGTGATGAGTAACACTCAGTAAGCAGACATTCTGTGAACTGATGCCATTTTATAAGGATTTCTTTCTAAATGTGTATTTTGATTTATTAAAAAAAAATTCACCCCAGGTGAATTTATTTTGCAATTAGATTCCATATAACATCATACTGCCAACAACTGCCTGCAAAAGAAGAGAACCTAAATTTATAACTGCAAGCCCCTGCTTTAACAACATAAACACAAGGGTAACATCCAACCTATTACCTTAGGAAGACTATAAACAAAACCTCATCACAGCTAATCTGCCACAGTCAAAAGACTGAATGAACAGATGGGCTTTCCACAGCCCCCCAGAGGTTAGCACAGTCTGAAGCTGTTGTGGGGATTTGGGAAGGCTGGCTACTGGCAACACTTTACCACGTAATCTCACACTGAAAGCATTCAGGCAGAGAGGAGAAATGTCAGCTTGCCTAAGATCACCTGAACGGTGGTGAATAATAACTGAGGTGGACATACCCAGAGTTTGTCCTTAAGCCTGTAACTGGCCATTATGTTTTGTTGCTGAAACAGAATTTCTGTTAAGGTAAACTTCTGTTGTAATATCTCCTGTTTCTCATGACTCCATTCAACTGTTGTACCTCTGATATCCTTGAAATGTAAGTATCACTCTCGCCACAGTGTTTATTCAAATTTTGGAAAATTGAGAGTTATCCCTTTAAAAGGAGCTTTCACCTCATGGATCCCATGTGTGAAGTTGGGCCCAACTGAAATACTGAAAGTCATTTTTCCCTTTGCCAGCACTGTCTGGAGCTGGGTGAGGCATGATATTTCCTGAGAAGTCTTCAGCATTATTACAAAACTGATAATTTTGGCATTTGAGCCTGAGCGACACCCCTGAACACCCGAATGCTTTCACTAGCAAGCTGCTGGTGAAGATTCATTTGGACTTGTTCATTAGGCATGTTTTCTACTGGGTCTGGTCCACTGACACAGAAGAGTCAGAGATTGCTTTAATGATATCCTGTCTGTCAGGCAGTCATATGGGAAAGGGGAGAATCAAGGCTACAAGCCAATAAATATTTAATTTTGAAACTTATCTCCAGTAAAGAATGCAGACGCTTACATGAAGTAAGAACAGTAAGGGAATAATCCTGAAAATACTGGCCTACATATGAAATATAAGGTCACATAGCAAGTCACTTATCAAAGGTAGGCAAGCAAAACTCTTGTTTCTCGGCACACGTTCACTCCACTTGACAATGATGCAGCTGCAGGTGACAGAAAACAGAAGGCCTTCAGATGTTAAAATGTAAATTCAGTTAGATGCCAGAAATTTTATATATATATATATAGGATGATTGCTTTCCTACTTATGCCTTTCCATGATCTTAGAGACAGAAAGCTCTGTAAGCTGATTATTCCCCAGCGAAGAATAGTCTCCCAGTAATCTGGTTCCAGCATAACCATGTGTGATAAAATCTAGAAGAGGAAAAAACAACTTATCATATTTTTTTTAAGATGCATTTGTGAAAGGTCTTCATTCCCCTGCCTTCAGAAAATTACTATCTGACCCTTTCAATAATGTGGTCAGGAATTTCTGATGGATTATGGCACTTAAATAAAGAACAAGCTTGCTTTAGGCAGAATTCTGAGACTCTGCATGTTTTATTGTCTTTTGGCTTCTTACAGATTCCCAACAATTAAAGCTGGAAGGAGATCCAGGATTGTGGTCCATTTTGTCCATTATCTGTCAGGAAGAAGACTCCCTGCAGACTATTTTTAACAGGTCTGGTACACAGCCAATCTAAATGATAACTAACATGATGATAACGCCATAAAATATTTGTAGGTCTAAACCATTTGTTATGATTGAATAAACTGGTCATCTAAATCATTGTTTCCCCATCCTTTAAGAGAGTAAAATCCCTGCCTCAGAGCTGAAAAAGAGCTTCTAATTACTTAAGCCGGCAACAATCTCTGTTTCCTTTAGTCTCTGCTTCATTGTACGGTTTCCTTGCCAGGAAAGGGTCAAGTAAAAGAAACCCACCAAATATCAAGACCTCAAACCTTGCACTTCCTGCTGAGGGAAGAAAGGTGGCCTCCAGTGCTTTTTTCATGGAATTTATAACTATCATTTCTAGGACTTTGAACTGCACAGGGATCAATACAGTTATAGGCAAGAAAAATGTTCAGTCCCCAAACTGGAAATCCCACACAGTTAATGGAAGATGCTTTTTACAACTGAAATAAAGACAGGGAGGAAACTCATTTATATCACACACATTCCCATACTATGGCTTTGAGTAAGACATAATATAGAACGCTACCTTCTAAATTTGTTGTATTATATTGAAATATTTAAGTATATTTAAACTATTCTAATAATTTCCACATTCTGTAACAAAGTGTAAGATTCAAAGAGATAATACAAATTATTAAAAAACTTATTTAACAAACTGTTAACTTTGCAGACTGATAAATAAAATAAAGATTCCAACCCAGCAAAAAAATTTCCTAGAGACAGTGGGGCCAGTGATGACCGTAAGCACTGTGCCTAGAACTAGCAGTTTACAGATCTGGGTGAAGTCATAATAGATGTCAGACATCAATACTAAATTAGTCACATCAAGTATTCTGAGCATCTTTGAGATGTACATATGAATCGTAATACGTTAATTTCTGCTGTACCCACAAACTGAAAACAGAGCATTTGAACCTGTTCATCATATTAAGAGGATGATATCTTCATTGCTTTATTTTCTTGTTTCTAAGAATGTAAAAATTGGATTTTTAGTCCTTTTTTGCTATTAATGAATTACATTCCTCACAATATATGTAAAGGCAAAATAATGCTAGACAGTACAAAGCCCTAAAGCTCTGTCTTCTTGCTAGTGATCTGATTAGTTATAAACTGATAGAAAGCACATGTCCCTTTAAAACAACATGAAAATAAAATTATTCCAGCTATAACATGTAAAAGAGTTCAAATAAGTTTCAGGTCCTATACTGGCTCTGGGTTCAACTGAAAATCTCTTTAACTATATTTTCAATTATTTTGATCCATGAAGTCTGTCATAAATAGACCCAGCAAAATCATTTTCAGATGAAAGCGTTTCTCTTGAAGCGATTAATTTTTAAGATGGGTCTCTGTAACTGCAAAGCTTTCAAGTTGCCAGAGTTTTCTACAGCACACAATCTATTCCACATTTCCAAAGATTTATTTACTTTAATTTTTTTTCCCCTTCTTCCTAGCTGGGTATGTCTTCTTCACTAAAAGCTACTTAAAAGTCTCACATAAAACTGTCGAAGTTCTGTCTCTTTAGTGGCTCTTTTTCTTTCTGATATACCATATCAATAGCATGTGGCGAACACTTCAATTGTTTTGGAACACAGAAATCATTTTGTCATTAAGGAGTTAATACCCTTCTAGGTTTTAAAAAAACCTGTACCTAAAGCCAAGATTTGGTCCTGAAGAATTCAAGAGTGTCTTTCTCATGTGATTGCTTATGTTAACTATATTGTAATCACTCAATTTTCTTCTGGTTTCTATAATTATAACATTAAGAAATTAATTATGTAATGTAATCTTAATTACAATGTGTTTAGAAATATGCTTATAGATATTTTGCGTTTATAAAAATTAGCAAATTTGTCTTCATTGAAGACCTCCCCAGACCAGCACTTTCATCCTGTACTCACCACTGAATCACATTTCTTCCTGAATTTCACCCTGCTCTATCCAGTCCCATGCTGTCTCTCAGCAACGCCAAGCAGCATTTCTCGGCAGAGAAACCCTCCCTTTCCAGGGATCTGAATTTAAAGAAAAACATGGCTGTGATTCAATAAAGCCAGCGTCAGGTAGAACTACAGAAAAGTGGTGATATTTACACTCTGTCTCTACCCTTCACTTTTAATGAGGAAATGCTCTCAGGGTAAAGCCTGTGACAAGCCTTTGTGGACACCTACAGAGTAGGAGTTATTTTCACTTGTCTCTCATATGACAGATGAGAAGGTGTTACTCCTTCCCATGGCAGGGCACCCACTGTTAATTGTCTAGTTTGTTAGGATGCAGCCAAAGGCAACATTTTTTTCTAAAAGAAAACTTCCTTCTCCTCAAGCCTCCCTTCTCCACCAAGTCTTTCCATAACAAAGCTGCTTCCATCACTCCTGCCAACGCCGGTGCTCTGCTACAACTGCCTCTGCACTGGACACAGGGGACCCCTTGCTTTGTTGCACAAACAACCTGGGGACTGCTTTTTCAATGGTCACTGTAAATCCTTGCTGACTGTCCTGTTTCACATTTACACCCTCTATGCATGGAATAAAGCATATTTTAATTGTGCAAAGAAGCATCCTCCTTCTGCCAAAAATACATGCAAGGAAAATGTGTGTGTCAGTAATCTCAGCAATGTTTATACCAGAAAAAAAAAGAAGACATGCTTTGGGGAGGAAGAAATCTACCCACAAGATGTGTAGGTGCTCCCTTTGAATGTGGATGAGCCAGAAGGGGAAATAGTATCTCTGAATTTTAATAAATATTTTCTCCTCTGCACTGTTATATCTCCTCTTGAGGGGGACAAAGGGGACATCTCTGATTTATCAAGATTCTCTCCTTTGGTACCTTCTCCAGCACCAATATCTGCATGTGCTTAACGGAAAAGCATGGGGAAACAAAGGTACTTCAGGAATTACACTTTGCTGGAGGCAGAATTCAAGCATGTGTCACCCACATGAATGACCCTTGCAGCCTGTAAGCCCTTACAATATGTATTTTGGATGGCTGAAGTCTTTGAAGTTGCTCCCCCTGTTAAAGAAAAGAATGATCAGAAAAATTTCTTTTAGTGAGGTTGGGGAATCCTGCACTATTTGAAAGGAGGGAAAAGAGCTACAAACCTTGAATAATAAGCTTGAAAAGAAAACAGTAGAGAAAGAAACTTCTCTTTTTCTTTTACTATCTCTAGTTACATTTTTTTATTTATTAAAAACTACTAAACTGAACTTTTTTTTTCCAAAATTTTTTGCATAACATACTCTAGCCAGAGAGCTCTAATCTGAAGTTATAAACAATAGATATAATCATTACCTGATCAACTCAGGTCATGACTTATTCTTTTCTTATTCTCCTCAAGTAAATTCAACTCCCTGACCTGAGTTGCAGCCTCCAGTTTTGCCCCAGCAATTAGGGAGCTATAAAAATCAAAGACTTTTCATTTTCAAAACTGGTTTCACGTAGTGGTTACCAGTAAAGTTAAAAACTCTGTTAGAGAGAGGCAGCTGGCAGACCTTTTGCTGTTAGGCTGACTGTCCACTCACAGAGAAGAAAGAAATATCTCACCTCCTTATACTCCTCAGGTGGTAAGTTACCACTGACAGGATATGAAGAGATGAATCTCTGCTCTCCTGATCTTTGGCTTTATTCAGGATACACACTAAGAAGAAGAGGTACAGCACAACCTCCATAAATCATACATGAGTCCCTTCAAAATAGTCACATAAGCCAATGTGAAGGTGGTAAAAACTGGGAGGATGGAGGGGGGTCCTGCTGACTCCTTAGAGGACTGGGCTAAGCGGTGGCAAGGTTATGGTGACACCGCGCGGCATGTACTGATTTCATTTCACATTAAAAATAGAAGAAAGTCATTGTGGATATGTGAGGCAGGCCTGGTATTAGTGATGTGTTTCCCTCCAAAACGATCTCAGTTTAATTATTAAACTCAGGTCTGAGAGCTTCTTTCTTCTCCATAACTGCTTGTATTCACATAAGTAATCTTTAAATAAAACTTATTGTTAACTTTAAAAATCTAGAGGGTTATTTAAGTCATTAAATTCTGTACAAAAGTTTAATCGATTTCTAAATAATAAATCAACTCTAGGTGCTCTTAATAATCTTGGTGTAACACATTTCAATCCAGAAGCACTACACAGTATTTATCTTTAATGAATAATAAATGAGACATTGGTATTGACTGAACAAATGATTAAATATTCCATCAGTAACAGAACATTGAAATAATTTTTAATTATTAATAAGCTACAGATTTTGCTTGTCAAGTGCTGTCATCTTTTTACATGAATTGCTTCTTTTCTTAGCTGTCATCATAGGGCAGATGAATACAAAAGACAATTAAAGCTAAGATTGGACACAGTGCATAAAACTTCTACCATCTGTCTCTGAGAAAGAAGAGTTGTTTCACAAGATACTAGGGATCTTACAGCCTCTCTCTTTCAGTAGGGTATTTGGTTCTGAAATTCTGCTCTGATACATATTCATCTTTGTTAGAAAAAGACAGACATTGGGAGCCATGAAAACTGATGGTCAGCTGGCCAGCCTGAGAGAAAGTTTGACCCACTAGGTTTCTGCTGCAGCTTTTGCACTGGCTGCAGTTCTTCTGGTTCCCTAGAGAGTTTTCCTCAATGCAGAAGGATCCATAATGGGTCATAGGAAATCTTCACCTAGAGTAAAGAAAGATTGTGTATGCGACAATATGGTCTATTCATAACTTGCTGTCACTTTCACTCAGTTACAACAAGTAATGAATACATTTGTTCCTTTATATCATGCTACAGGGTGTCATGTAGGACAATCTGAGAATTGTGTAAAAATCATCATCTGAAATGAGATTATTCTGACACCCCCAATCTATAGCAACCTTTCGTGTTCAGCTGTAACTGATAAGAGTGCTGTAACTGATAACTGCCCAGTGTACTGGAGAGTAGTCTTAAAGTATATTTATGGTCAGAAAACAAGACTGTACAAAGCAGCTACTCTTTATCTACGTACATCCTTGCCACAGTACCTTTGAATTTTCTTCTGACTTTGTGACTGAACAAGTTTCTTCCCATTAGATTTGAAGGGCACAACTACTAAGCTAGAATTAACTGGATCTTATTTTACCTTGTGAATTATTGAATTTTCTATCCGTCTCAAACACAAAATCTTTATTAGAACTCGTGAAACTGTTTTCTTCTAGAAAATAGGTTTTTGTTAAAAAAGAAAACCTTTAATATGAATATGTCAATTTGACTGGCATTTTCTTAAGGAAAAGTGAAAAAGGCTTCTTCATAAGGGAAATTGCTTCATTCTAATATTTTTTGAACAGGATATTTCTCTTTTTTTTTTTTTTTTAATATTGAAGTGACCTTTCATTTTAAAGTTTCTGTTACTAGAAATAAAAAGAAAACAAATTTAATCATGACAGATTTCTTTCAAATTGAAATTTTGATTCCTGTATAGCAGTGGTCTTTACAAGTAGTAATTGGAGACAGATTACTAAGAGAGAAAATAACTGCGTCACGTGTTTTTAGTACTCAATTCTAGGTATAATTGCAGTCTGAAAGGTCTCACCAACCATTCCTTGTACATCAAAAGCCAGAGGGCACTACAGAACATGCAAGGAAAGCAGGCAATATTGTCAGAGGGATCACACGTCAGAAAACTTGGTTCTGTTCCCAGGTCTGTCACAGTCTCCTAGCCTGACTATAGGGAGGACAGATGACTTCCTCATACCTACAGTTCCACAAATATAACATAGAATTTCTGATATTACTCTACTTTTAAGAAATATTTTTACTTTCTACATAGGCCAGACTTAAATTCTAAGTCTACTGTAAATTTTACCAAATGAGATACGTTAAACTTCCTATTATTTTATCAAGTGAGATTTAGTGAAGTGTCCACAATTAAGCACCAGGAGGTATGATACTTATTCTTCGGGGATTAGTGCTGAAATATCTATGAGCTATGGGGATGATGACATTCCAGAATTCATTTGTAATTATACAGAATAGAGGTAAAATGAAGAAGTTAATCACATTTCAGAAACCCTAGTAATTGTTCGAGATTTTTTGTGTGATCCCATGCATAAGCTGCAGAAACTGGGAACAGCTACACAGAAAGATGTATTAAAAAGGAACCTTCCTGTCCATTTTCATTCTTCTTGCAGTTTTCATAAAACTCAGTCCATTGAACTTGTGCCAGAAAAATGGATTCAGGAAACTTGAGTCTCATCTCATTTTTAAGGATTTATTTTTCTATATTTTTTTAAGTGTAGAACTGACAAGGCTGAAGAACTGAACTGAAATTCTTCTTTGATGTGTTAATCACAGAAGTGGTGGGCCAGTGAGCTTCCAGATTGATTCCTCCCACAGTTCCAGATCAAATGGGACCAGTTCAAAAGTCAGGAAAAGTTATTGCTTTAGGTACATATAAGACAAAGGCCGGAAGAGCTACCTCTCTTTACTTGTCTCCCCACGTTTATAGAGTACCCTAAAGACATTTGAGCGCCCTTGATGGAGGGAAGTGTCATCCTGATGACACACTCCAAATCACTCAGCAAATCCGGTTGTTTTCCTTTGTGAAATGAAATTCCGCTAGCCCTTTTACAGAGTTTTGTGCTGGGAAGGAACTCCGTCAAACAAAATGGAACTTCCATTTTCTGCTAGGGACAAACAAGACGAAGATGACCTTAACATCTCTTACACAGCTGTTTGGATTTGCATGTCTAATGCATATTAAAAACTTTCCCGTTGTGTCTACTGGAACTACATACGGGCCTGAAGAAACACAAAGAAAAATTCTGCTGTAGACGATGTTTCTGTGGCCAGTCTTGTGCTTGCTCCATCACAGTCTTTCAGCAGCTATAACATAGCAGAGATAATATGGAGAGATTTAAAGAAAAAAATTGAAATGCATCAGGCAAAAGTGAGTTAAATCATTAAATATGTCAGAATGTTTCCTTTGATAAGCTTTTCTGAAGATGGGAATTAGGAAACAAAAGACTAGAACGAATAACTTATTTTGGCAGCATTGATTTCTCATATCTATAACATACATTCCAATACACTGAGTATATCAGTCAATGACTCTGCAGAAGACAGCAGGTTATGTATATAGCTCTACCTAATATTTAAAAAGCTAGAAAAGACTCTACTTCTATAAAGTTTTTCTCCTCAGATTTTATCTTTGGGCATTAAGTGTTTCTAAATTTGGAAAATATAACCTGAGAAATACATTTCCAGAGCCCAACTAAATGTTTGTAGCAGCTCAGTTCTCTGCTAATAGCATTCATGATCTTTTGGTTTGGTTATGCTTTTGAGAAACCAGGTGATTTTATTGTTATTTTACTCATTATTTGCAGTTTCAGCTTGAAAAAAATTAATTAGTACAATTTCAAGTTTGCTAACAGGCACAATAGTTTGAGTTAAGAGTTATTTCCTCTACACAAAGTGTCTGTTTCAGAAATTACATTTTATTGCATGATGACATTCTGTATTAGTTCTATTTCTGAAATAAAATGTTGGAAGGTGTTCTGTCATGTGACCCTGAGGTCAAACAAAAAAATTTTGACATCGGTCTCCCATATTTTAACTATTGTAGAGCTGCTTTGTTTAAAATAATAAAAAAAAAAAAGATAAGCTGTCAAACTTTTCTGCTCTTGAGAAAAGAAAAAAACCCAAAGGTGGCATACAAGAGAGGCAATTTCTAGGAAATTATGTAGATTGCAATAAGGTCATAAAGAAAGGATTGTTAAGAGATAAATATAAAGCTGATGAGAAGAGAAATTTTTGAAACATGATGTGTAATTAACCTGTGGAACTTGCTTCCACAGGATATAAATGAGGTTAAAAGCTTAAATGGAATTAATAAAGAGTTATACATTTACATGGATAATGGGAACTTAGACATGATAAAAAATTTACAAGTATATAAACCGTCATACTTAAGGGCAGAAATTAACTGCCAACAGGTAGCAGCCTGAATGCCTCTAACAAGGTTACAATCAAAAATATTCTGATTAAACCCTAGGTTTTTATCTTATTCATTCTACGGGTACACTACACTGATTTTCCTTTGTATTTGTCTGCACTTTTTTTCTGCAGCCTGTACCTTTTATTTCCAGGGAGCAGTAAATGTTTAGTTGTCCTAGTTTCTCCTAATATCCCCCTAGGTATGGAGAGAAAGAGAGAGCTCATTTTAATATATTTCTTCAAATCTAATTTGCAGCACTTTGAGTCCCTGCTGTATCATTATACTGATATCTAAATCTAATGCACATTTGAGAAAGGAGTTGTCAGGAGCTGATATCAATACTGGGCAAGATGGAGCAGTAATGTGGCCAGACAGAGAAGACAGAAGAACTGGAGAGCTACAAAGATGACAAGGAAATGCAGTATCAAGAGGATAAGGGGAGCTAAGAGAGTGAGGAAAAAATTAATGGATACTGGGTAAAACAAAAATCTATGTGAAGCTATGGGATCATGGATAGCTCAAATGCTACCTTAGACTGAATGAAAGAAGACGAGAATAACTGCAGAGAAAAATCTGAACGGGGACAATATGAAAAATTTGAAACCTGTTATTCCCACAAAAAAAAATATTATTTTTATGACAGCTTTAGTACAGCTGCACAGACCGGATACTACCCTTGTTTTGTCAATGGATATAGCTTGCAAGATGCATTCATTAATAGGCTTTTGACAGCTTTGCTAAGATAAAGTAGTGAAAAAATATGTTTGCTTGCCCTGAAAAGAATTCAGAACCTTCATGACATACAAATAAGAGGTGCTTTGTCCAGTCAAGTCAGACCTTGATGGATCTGGAGAAGCAGAAGACATTTTCTCTGTGTCCAGATCCTAGAATATGTCTGTGCTCTGTGAATGAGACAGAATTGTACATCATGTAGCGATGGTCCCTGGAAGCCCTGCAGACAAAATCTTAGGTTAGTCTTCTCTGGAGACGTGGCAAATACTAGGTACTACATTGTTAAAGGTTCACATTGCTAGTATGACCACTGCATACAGTCTTCCAGCAATCTTACTTTGTAAAGAGTTTTGTAAACAAACCCAAATCTGTTTTATTTCTGTGTAACACAAACATTTTTAAGACAGTTTAATGAGAGGAGCACAAAGAACTCACTCCTGAGTTTTTGATAGGAAATACTGCATGACTATAAAGCAATGGAGTTGGGATAAAAGGAGGATTCTAAACACTGCAGAAACAGGGACTGCAGCCTTGGTGAATGCAACACAACTCAGTCATGCCTGCGGGGCAGGGGTGTCCTTAGGAGGAGTTACTGGGTGACTGAAACATCTCTCTGTGAGGCAGCTTCATTACAAGGGGAAAACACATCCTGTGAAGGTTTAGAAACTGTGAGTATTGACAAAATGTCTGCAATGCAGAATGTTAGTATTTAAAGATGTTATCTACATTTATCATATTTGTCACTTGCCATTAATTTAAATTCCCTTTATGCATCTGTTCAGGAAATAATTAGGATTTTATGCTGCAGTAAATATGCTCGTCCATCCATTAGTGCAAAGCAGAAGATTAATTGCATTACAATGGGAATCAGGACTACTGTATTCGGAGCTACAGCGATAACGGTGACAGCTGCGCTGCCCACAATACTTTGCTCCGGTAAGCTTCAAAACCAAGTATGGATGAGAAAGTAATTAAACTCCTGACAAGGCAGGGTTATCTCTGTTCTTGTATGTGTAACCAGACAGACAACCACCAGAACAACAAAGATCACACTCAAACTAACAAAATCATATTGTTCCAAAAGTTTCATTAATCAGTTAATCAGCTATTTTTATACACATAGCTTTATATACACAGATTCATACTCTCTATGAATCACTACATTTTATGTAAAACTAACCTGAGCTCTCTTTAAATACCTGTGGTAAAATTCCAAAATGTACTAAAACATCATAAGGCTATATTAATTTGGTAATAAAGCTCTAGAAAGGTGAAAAACTCTTAACTGCCACTAACTGAAAATGACATTGCAAAATTAGAGCCAAGACCAAAGACAGTGTGTTGGAGAAAAGAAAGGTAGGCAGCAGAAAAACACTGTAAAACTTGCTCCTTGTTTCTGTGTCTGGCTCAAGAGAGAAACAGTGGGGTGATGGACCTCCACACCACTCTTCAGTCCTAAGGTGTTTATGGGTGGCCAAAACTATCCTCGTTTTTATAGAAACTGAAGAAACATGAGATTACTCCTTTTCCCCAAATTAAACGTGAATATCTTATGCAAAAGTGTCCCCTAAATGAGGGTCCTTGTTATGGCATTTGTTTATGGGGATTGACTAAACCCACAGATAAATGCAGGGAAAATATTTAATCCAAACATACCAATCTTTTGTGATTAGCCAGTAGCTCTGAACAATTAAAACCCCTGTCTATATCTGTGTCCTGGTTTAAGCGACCCAGGACTAATTTCTCTTCTAATACTTGGGAAGACTGCACTTTTAGAAGACTCTAGTGTCTGAATTGGAGAAAATATTTACTTTGTAGCCAGCTATGGTGTGTGGGTTTCAAGGCCTCAGTGTTTTCAAGCTTGCCAGGTGCAGGGATGAGGAGGAGCAAGACCTGAGCACTTGACCCAAGCTGGCCAGCAGGATTATTTCATACCATGAATGTCACAATCACTATAAATTAGGAAGTTTGCTGAGAAGTTCGCTCTCTCCCTTGATGGCTGCCATCCTGAGAACTTCGTGCCCTGGTGCCGAAACCCTGAGGCCTTCCCTTCCTCCCAAAGCCGTAGAGCTCCCAGTGTCTGACATTTGCTGTCCACTGCTGAGAGTGTACAGCTGCCTACTGATAGAATTGGCTGAGTATAATTTTGCATAGTCTGTATTGGTATCAGGATCAACATCGGTTCTTTAGTGCTATTAATGTTAATTATCTAATCTTACTCTTTTAAATCTGTTTATACTTCAACTCCCGGGTTTCCTTGGTTTTTCCCGATTCCTTTTCCCGGGTGGGGAGGGGTCATCGGGTGATAGAATGATTGTCTAAACAACAATAAAGTGTTATGGGTTTCTCAAACTGTAACAATCTGGATGATTCATATCATTCTAGTGCATCGTATCAAATAGGCTATTGATGAGGTAAGTTTTAGATGACCAAAAGCTAGGGTTTTTAGGAATATTTTGTGATATTTGTGAGTTAAAATCAAATATGAATTGGCAAGATTCTTACAGGCTTAGCAACTAGAAATCAGCTGTTAGACTCGAAGTACATTTAGTCTTTGTTGGCTGCTCAGTAATTATGGCCCCATTGCCCTGACTAAAAATAAAGCATTTTTACTGCAACCATATTTGCTTGAATAATTTTTTGCAGCCAGTGCATAATCTTCTTTATTTAAATTTGTTGGCTGACTCACCTTGTGGCATGTAGCTGGGGCCCAAAGCAAAGAACGTACTGCTCAAATTCAAAACTAGCCGTATACCTTGCTTTTAAAGTGAATGAATGCTGAAGAGATGGGTGCAACTGTCAATGGGAGGCCCAAGTTATTTCATGTCTAACATTTCTGGGTTTTTTGTTTTTCTGGTTTTTGAAAGGGTGATCAATGCCTGACACATTTATCTATGCTACAGAGTTAGTGCAACTATCAAACTAAAAAAAAATAAAGAGAGAAATATGGAAAAAGGGCCCTGAACTGACCATTTTAGTTTGGTGTGGTAAACTGAGTCTAAACAAGAAGAATTTACTTCATGTGAGTAAAAGACACTAGATATAGGTCTGTATGAAGCATCTGCAAAGCAGAATGTGAATAATGTGATCTTACCTTACCAAACATTTTTCATGCCTAGAGTAGAGCAAAACAGTTTACAAAAGAAGTCACTGAAGAATAACTAATTAGCTATCAGGGCAAATAGGTCAGAAACAGATCTTGACTTTCATGATTAAGACTAGTATTACAGATACTCACGGAACTGCTGGATAATAAGATGTGCCCCAAAACAGCATCTGACCATTCCAGATTGTACACTAAGGTATTTTTCATTCCTGTGCTGTAGTCACTCGTTCATTCTGCAAAATATGTTTTGCAATAGCTCAACTTCAGTAACTGTTATCAGAAAAAATGGATTTTCCTTTCCAGGGTGTGTTGAAGTGTTTAAATCTCTTTGGTCAATCTCTGTGTTATTATTCAGGATGTTAATATTGGCTGATCCTTCTCTATTTGATTATCTCTATAAGTCATCTCTCTCCCCCTCTCCTGAGGAATGAAATTAGGAATACCTTTCCCCCCTCCCTATAACTATTTATGAGCATCACAGATAGATTTCTGCAGGGCTTAAACAGAAGCAATCATACATTTACAGCCATAGGCAGCACCCCCCACCCCAGACTTGTGTTATCATGTGTAACTTCTTATACTGTTGCTAAAGTAGCCATACACAAAGGAGGGGGAGGTGATAGTCATTATCCACTTATAATACAAAGTCCTTTTGTATCGTAAATAGAGTTATCTAAGAGATCAGTACTCTACCAATGGGTTAGTAGAGGACAGCAATTACTTACACAACACAAGTCCATGTGCATTGTGAGATGATGCAGTCTGAAGCAACATTATCAGAAGCAAATACTACTGTTGCACACATGAAGTTAAGTACTCACCACTCCACCCCCACCCCCTGCTCCCCTTCTCCATCTTGTCAGGGTGTAGCTGTAAACTAATAAGGAATGCTCACAAAGTTGTCAATCTAGTGACTGGGAACACTGCACTTAATTCCAGTGCATTAGTTTGGCTGCACACAACTATTTCCAGGACAAATCCAGTACTGTTACATGTAATGAAGAAATGGATATGATGACAAGCTCCAAACTTGTGACCATATGGAGAAAGTCAGAAGCAGCAGCAGAAGGGAATGTTCCTTTTGCACTACATTATTTTGATGCTTTTTCTCAATATGAAGATTCACTGTAACACAGACAAATCAGATTTGCATGATTAGTTTTCTTTATGATAGTTATTGATTGAATTATTTATTTTTAAGGTCAATAAAATATGATTTTATCATCTGAATTGGACATCTTGTCTACCAGACCACTGAATTCCACCCAGCCACTCTTGATTGCAGCCCAGTAATTTTTTACTTCATTGAAGAGGTGAAGAATGGACAATTTTCCTGAGTAATGTTTTGTAATGGTTAATTACCCTCACAGCAAAAGACGCAGAGCATATCTCCAATTTTAATCTTTAAAATTATAGACACAATTTCTTGTTGAATATGTTTGTACTATACTGTAGACCTTCTTCAATATCTAGTATTTTCCTGTCAGTGAAGATACTTTACAGTTATTGATTACCTCTCAATTTTTTCCCTAAGATAAACAAATGACCTCTTTTACTTTCTCTATATTCCTTTCATTCCTCAGGTTCTATATTTTCTTCACGTTCCAACCGCTTCTCTCTTTAAAAAAGGTATGCTTAATATTACTTTTGTGAGTGATAAGCACAGTAGTAAAATAATTTATTTTCTTCTAGTAGTTACTCTTTCTTACATATCCAAAGCTTGTCTTTTACTTTTGTGCAATAACATTACAGTTAGAAGCTTCCAAGAGTTCAATCAAGAGTAGATTGCTGATTTTGGCCACTATTAATATGAACAGTTTTAGGTACTGAACATATTGTCACAACCTCCATCACATACTAAACTCTTTTGAGTGTGCTGAAAAGAACTGAAAATAATTTGAGAGAGAGTGAGAGAATATTGGCTAAAACACCATAATAACACTTCTCCTAAACTGTGCTTTTTATGAGGAACCAGCATGATATCTGGCACTGCTCAAAGCATCTTTGAAGGTTTCTACTGTGGAAGCTGCAAAAAATGAGATAAAGGTAATGCAGAACAGTGGTTTTGCTGGAAAATACCCTTGTTTCACAAATCTACATGTGATCCTGATAGGAATATTCTCTCCAAAACTGCTTTCTGAAAAGCTGACTGATAAAGCATACAAGACCATCTGACTTCTTTTTTTGGATTCCATTATCATGACAGGGAGTATCAGCCACTAATGGAAATAAAGGCTGGTATGTCCAACGGCAGCCTGTGATTCCCACAGATAGCTGTAGGTAAGAGTTCTTCCACAAAATAAAATATATCCATACTGCTAGGGGAGGGGGTTGTGGGGTTTTATTTCAATATTTTGTTCATTTGTTTGAGCAAAGTCATCAATAAATATGTCTCAGAATAAGCTTGTGTGACTTCACTATAGTATGGAAGAGGGCCTGAGTTTGTTGGAAGTGTTATGAACAACCTAGTAATCTTTAACTGGTTGACAGATATGCACATAGATAGGACAGAGGCTACCTGGCCTTCATTTGGTTTTTGTATGTTTTCCTCATCTCTTCCTTTTTCTTTATTTTCTGCTCCCTAATTGTTCAGAGTTCTGCTCACCTTCATGATGTGGGGTTATTTATCAATATCCCCACGTACGGGAATTTCACCTGCCAAGCCATCTCCTGTTTCTGGACTACACAGAAAGCTTAACTGAACAGTGGAACAATGCCTCCAGTCACTCTTCTAGCCAGCTCTCTTGAATGAGGCATTCCTAGCACCCGATGTGTCTGAACTGACAAGAAGAAATTATAATTTATAACTTGATTGATAGAACAAAAATGCAGCATCTAGTATATGAGCCTTTTCTTGTCCCCATCTTCTACCCTATGACTTCCATATGTACAATTCAGCATCTGGTTTTATGGGATAACTTTTGCATTGTTGAATTCAAGATCAGACTCCAAGAACAGCCTTTACATAGGGAAACATCTATTGCTGTTATGTAAAACCTTACTAATCATGAAAGAATTTCAGAATCTACACAGCTCATATCCTTTAAATTATGCTCAGGTGTGCAGTTTTGGTTAACTTGATTCCAAAGAGTTGCCGTTTACCTCAGCTCTTGAAGTCCGTAACTGCAGACGCCACATTATAACACTGTTTTACCTACTGCTTTATACTACAGCAGAAAGATCTACTATTGAATACCACAGAAATGGTTTTGAAAAACAATTCTGAGGTAGACACAAAGTCTTTTTTTCTAATTGACTACACAACTCACACAATATTAGAGCTAATTTCAGATGTGTTTGCAATCCTGTTTATTAAAGGCAGAAGTTCTCCCCCTCTGAAGATTAGTATTACATATTCTGTTCAGTGGCTCTCTGTCCAAGAAAAAAGAATGGCATTAGGGAATATTTATCTCCTGCCTCCATTGCCTTGTGTTCTGGCAGGGCACTTCCATATTAGTCAAGGCCAAGACAGCCTGCAATCTCACACGTAATTCTAATGGATTGTAACGCTGCAGGAAATGTTACATTACCGATATTGGTTCCTGTAAAAGATTATTTAAGGATTTTCAGTTTCAAATATCAAAACAAATTATGCTAAAGTTAGGTGTCATTTTCTATATTATATTCAGAACCACTAGATGGTGGTATGCACTAGACCTGAGGAAAAGCACACAAAAGGACTGATTAATGTGTTCTTCCGCTGTTTGAACAGGAATTTTTTCATTCCTCACTTTACAGTCTTCTTCTGGCTAACATTTGTCCTATCAAATATTTATTTAGAAGGTTGATTGTGACAATTATAAATCTCAGTTGAGGTTTTTCCCAGCTTATTGACTGAGTTTGCATGACAATAAGATCTCATTTTGAGATAAATCTGAAAAGCCAAGAATATGATAAAAAGTCAGAGGAGATTGACATGCATGCAATAAAAAAAAAAAAAAAGAATTATGTGCAGCTTGGCTCATGGTATCTATGAAAACTTTAATAAGTGTCATTAGACGTAAAGGTTTTCTACATTTTTAATATCAAAAATTATCTATTAAGTACAGATGATCCAGTGACCCATCTCATTTCATTACTAGGGTAGGACCAATGCATTCAACAGCATTTTAGGAATTCATGTTTACAGCCTTCTTGGATATCAAGTTTAACTTGCCTGTTTTTTCATACTAAGTTAAAAGACAGGCAAAGTAATATATAACTGGCTAATATACATATAATTTGAAACATAGATTTTGGTCGTCCCTCCCCCCTCAATCTAAGTTGTAATGGAGATGCTAAAAAGAAAAAGTGGCATTCTTTTCCACCTATGTCCTGTTGGAGTTTAAGACATTCACACAGCAAATCAATGGCAGAATAAGAAATTGCAGGACTCTGAATCCCCAGCTATCACTTCTACATGGTGATGTCATGTTTCCTCAGTCCTTGTATTTATCCTCTCCTGCTGCCTATTTTTCCTTGTTCCATCTTTGTTTCTGTCAGCCTCCATCTAGCTGATTTGGACCTGCTATGTGGCTCTGCCAACCCATCTAACAATTCTATAAAGATCAGTAAAAGGAAGTAGATTTGAAGTCTGAGCTGCAGAATAAAGCTGTGTGCTACCACAGTAATATAAGGAAGTACAGAGATCCATACTATAATGCACTTTCAATTTCAGACAGCTATAACACAAGATAAGATGATGAGAAAAATGAAAGAAATCATCATTCTATTTTTAGAAAATGCAACGATAGAAAATTCATAATACACTGAAGCCCATCTAGACAAATGTCTTGTAATAATAAACCTGTTAAAGAATAAGTGTCATTTATGCCACAATTTATTTTTTGTTATTATTTTCAATCTCAGATTAATTATTTCAAATGAACAAGACACAAATCAACTGTTCTGAATGACATTTGAAAAATGAGGAGCAAACCTTAATGGCAATGAAAAGCTTTTATATTAATATAATGATGTTTAAAACTCTTAACTTATTCCACACTAGTTCTTGGACAAAAAGCATGCTTGGCATTCAGCCCCAAATGCAACTTGATTGTGTGTGACACAGCGCCTGCTAGTTAGAAAATGGAAGGTAGAAGAAAGCTCAACATGAGAAGAAAGAAAACAGTTTAGTGCTGCTGTTGCAGCATAAGCAATGAACTCACACCTTTGTTACTGGTATTTTCTTTAATTCTGTGGGATAGATTTCTTTGCCCAGCCCTCCATCTTAATGACATGCGCTGCCTAGCTATGTTACTGTATTTTGACAGCTATTGACTTGTAGGAAACTGTGATGCAGTATTGTAACAACAAGGTAGCAAAGCTCAATAAGCAATATTGTAGCGGCAGAGGATAATTTCATTTTGAAACAAACCTGATTTCACTAACTACCATTCACACATTTATACCTACATACTTCCAGCACTACACGTGTACATCCAAATAGCCTGTCCAGCAATCATCAAACCAAGAAGATTGTATCCAAGTGATCTGTACAGCATTTCTTGTGATAGAACAGACAACAAGAGATGTCAGCTAGTAAGATTTTATGTCTCCTGCTTTTTTTAGATTGGTGATCACATACATTAGGGGGTTACTCCCTAATTAGGAGGTGATTAGTCTCTCCGTCCTGTCCACTGCTATGAGTCATCAGTGTGTACTCCTTGTCTTTTCTCTCCCCTCTGCCGGGATCTTGATGACCTGCTAGCATTGGTACCATCAACACCTGCTATTCTCATTAGCTTCTCCCTGCCACCATTTTCCACACCCAGATTTTTCCTTCCACACCCAGATTTTTCCATGCTCCATTCATACACTTGTATTACAACTGTTCACAGACCAACCACAGACCAACAGGCCAGGGAACAGGAGGCTGAAAGCAATCAGTGACAAAGAGTGGCAATAACACACTATGGTGTTAAGGCTGATTGAAAGTTCTTCATGGACATCAATCCATCCTCAACTTCATTGAGAATAACTGTTTTATTTAGATGAATCAGAAAAATAGGACACAGTGAGGTGTATTGTGACAGAGCTACAAGGCTTGGTGCAACCTCTTGCAATCTCAAGAGTGCAACCTCTTACAAACTCAGGATGGGAATTGATTGTGCTCTTACCACTCATACAAAAGGTACAGGTAACTACAGTGGAATGGTGTAAAACACATTTTTTTAAATAAATGTGTTTGTGCAATTTCAGTGTAGAAGCCCTCTGTAGTTTTATATGAATGCAGCTTACAATGATACAAAAACAAGATTTCCTATTTCTTTTCAGATTTCCTTAATGGGCAAAAAAGAGTTGGATTGTCAATGAATAGTTGTCTTCCCCTTACATTGTTCCTCTATATGAAGCCTTATTCCACATGTGAATACAACAAGCATTCACTGTTTTCCTGTCTTATAAATCCCTATTGAATTCATAGTTGTTTCAAATGACAAAAAATATGGTTTCCACTTATGTTTCCTCCTTGAAGTCTCAAAATATACCATGAGGAGCAAAAATGAATCTACTCCTCCTTCCATCATGTTTGGCATCACGTGATTAACCCACTATACAATGAGGAACAAACAGTCAGTCGGGACACATCAATCAGCTCTCTTTCCGGTACCGGAATATTATACATGGTAGACTAGTACTCTCAGACCTTTAAGCAGCTATGATGCTTCCCTTGTTCAAAACAAATCATGACATACCTGTAATGCCAGTTGGAAACAGCGTGACATTGTGTATTTAATACTAAAAGACAAGTAGTGTTGTTCAGTAGTCAAAACCGGGAAATTGAGACTGGGTTTCGCAAGCTTTGTTACCTGACAAATTTCTTCTGCACCTACAAAATAGAGAGAGTAGATCTTTAGGTTTTTATTATGGGAAAATGTGGATAAAGTAGTGTATGTATTTTGCATGTTGATGATGATTAGACTCAGATGACAGGTGGTTTCACTCTCTATGTTTATTTATGTGAGTAAAAAAATACAAATAAAGGCTTAAGGAAAAGAAGGGTTATTTTCTTCAACTGAGTGTGAACCAAGGGGGAAAGAGTGAAACTTTGAAGTATGTACTGGGACAAATCATGGAGAAAATTACAGCTTTAATGAATTACAGAAGTTACAGTTGGGAGTTAGCTAGCTTGAATGGTTAATAAATCAAAAGATTACTTCTAGGATGAGGATGCAGTCATCATCAAAGAATTAATTCTGTTGACCCACACAGAAAGCTGAAATATCTGGAAATCTCAAAGTGTACATTTAGAAGGCTTTTGTGAAACACTTTGTCACCATTCCCGCTTCCTCATCTCAACTAATGGCATAGAGGAATGGCATGAATTATTAAATTGGAACTTGGTTTGCTAAGTAATTGTGTTGCTTTTTTGTTTTTATCTCATTTTGTAAATGTTTCCCTAGAGTCCTTATTTGGGCGCTGTATTTTTGAAAGACTTTTACGCTCAGTCAAGCCGTAGAAAGCATTTTAATTAAACATAAATCACTTTTGCTTGTACGTGTTTGTATCAGCTGTGTGGACAGAGATCTCTGTGTGTCAAAACAAGTACAGAAATAGCATCATAAAGTAGTACGTTTTGTCCACCTAGCATTCTTTGACAAGGTAGTACTCCAATGACTCTTCAGTGGAAATCTGTAAAAGCCTGATTAGCTCCTCAAAAGTGTTCACTGCCTGCCAAGGTAGCAAGGGTAGGAGAGCAATTGCAATAGCAAATGGTCAGGCCTTGAAAAAAAATGAGCCAACAATTCAGGAACAATGGGAAGCAAAGGAGCTGCTAGAGATGGGATTAATATGAAATATTGAAGTCAACCAGGATGCTATATGTGCAATACAGGGTGGATAGAACAAAACTTTTTGTAAGCTCAAGCTCCAGGAAATCTTGAAAACACTTGTAGAAATGAGAAATCAACAAATAAAACATCACCTTATAAATCATAGAATGATAGAATGATAGAATAGTTTGGGTTGGAAAGGACCTTTAAAGGTCATCTAGTCCAACCCCCCTGCAATAACCAGGGACATCTTCAACTACATCAGGTTGCTCAGAGCCCCGTCCAACCCGTCACTGGATGTTTCCAGGGAAACATTATCTACCATCTCTCCGGGCAACCTGTTCCAGTGTTTCACCACCTTTGTTGTAAAAAATTTCTTCCTTATATCTAGTCTGAATATACCCTCTTCTAGTTTAAAGCCATTACCCCTCAGTCCTATCACAACAGGCCCTGCTATAAAGTTTGTCCCCATCTGTCTTATAGGGCCCCTTTAAGTACTGAAAGGCTGCAATATAGTTTTATTTCTGCTACTTTGTCCTGGCTACTTGTGAATGTCTGATATAGGTTCACCACCGCCCCAGGGGACTATTCCACAGTCTAATAAAACTTCACTATTACAGTGTATTTTTTTATGAAATACACTCTAACGTTTCTTCCCTTTATGTTCAACCCAGTAGTTCAAGCTAATATTCCTGTGTTGATCTGTATTGATACTCAGTGTTTATCTTTACCTTTATCCAAATTATATATTCATTTTTGTTCTTTTGTGTTGGAAATTGTTCAGGAAGCAGACTGTTTCTGGTGTTATGAAGATACAGACACCAAAAGCTGCAACCTATCAGTTAGCATCTGCCAGAAATCAAACACCTTTGTAACATGTACCAATAGAAATGACCCAGTGACCATGCACATTCTTTTCAGTCTATTACATGTACCCTTTCTAGCTTACCAAAATAATACCAGTCTTTAATTTTCCCTTCAGTTTTCAGATAAAACACCACAGATTTTGTAACCCTGGCATTCAATGTCATATGGATGACTTACAGAAAGTCATGAGACAAACACAGTGGAAAAATTTGTACTTTCTTGACATTAGGACTGGCAGTTACGATAGATGTCCCTTTTAAATCACTTTTGTCCTTCCTAAAATTTTTGCACAAGTTACAGAACTGAGACAGCTAACCTAAATTGCAATCATTGGTCCAAAACAACTGAAGTTCAAAGAAATTAAAAAATGTGTTAGTGACATGCGTTTTCAAATTTTCTCATCCCTTAAGAATGAAAGATGTAATGAAAGTAACAGGGTACATCATACAATCACATCTGCCACCTACACCGCAACCTATCAATAGAGTAATAATAATTACTCAGGTAATTTAGATAGCAGGTTGACTGTATCTCTATTATGAATACAGTATTCATCTCACCTGTAAATGGCAAAAGACTGGTTAACTTATTCCTATTATTTTATTAATTTACTTGAAAGAAAAAATATTGTTTGTTCCTCCTTCAGAGATTTTTTTAATTCTGATTTTATTTCTCAACATTTATATTTAGGCACAGTCAGCTTCCCTCTTCCTTTAAATTTCCCTGATGAGTCTATGTATTTTCTTTACTTGGATCACTCCCATTTTCCACAAAGGATCAATACTGCAACTCAGAACTTAGCAGGGTTTATCTTCCATTCTGCTGCTCAGGGAATGGAAAGCTTTTGACTGTTGGACATGTGTTTCTATGTCTGAAGCATTTCTCTTTAAACTTCACCTTGCTGTTTCTCATTATGGCTCTCAAATTCTGCTGATTTGAGACACAAAGGAGAAATTCCAGAAGCATTAAGAAGATCTATTCCTACAATAAAAAAGATGTAATCTCTTCTGGTTTTCTCTGTGAAACTGCAAGGAAGGGTAAGAAAGAACATTTTCCTAAAGGGACTGATGGGAGAGGAAGGAAGAAGAAAAGGGAAAAAAAGAAAAATAAAGACAAACTTCGTTAACAATTTATATAAGATCCTCAGCAATCAAATTTAGTGCAAGCACCCAAGTCCTACTTACCTGTAAATTTTCACTAAATAAAGATGAAATTCACTATGTTTGGTTTCTTAAGCAAATGAGAGAAGTAATAATTTTCCTGTAATTTATTGTTACTTATTTTAATTAGAGCATAAACCTTTTCTGAAGTTACTTGAAAAAGGTATATCTAGCTGAGAACTAGTCTGGTTTTCCAGCAAATTAATTGCTGGCTTTGTTTGGTCATAGTTTTTTGATGCCTGTTAAGAAGACCAGAGATATCTCATTGAAGAGAAAATTAAGAAAATAAAATGAGATGATGAGAGCCATTTGTTAGTTTTTTCAATAACTGAAGCGTAGACAAAGGAGTAAGGAAATCTGGTTTTATGCTTGGCTGAGCTAACAGTTTCTCGTAAGCCCTAGAAAATATAATTTAAAGAAGCTTTCTATTTCTTGGGCATTATGAGATTAAGTTCATCAGGGATTGTAATGCCTTTTGATATCATCTGATTTATAACTTTATAAAAGTGAAAAATATAATTAGAACTGCCAATGATTTTTGAAGTGAAAATAAAACACCCTTTCTCATGCCAAGCCTTTTAGATTTTTTGGCTTTCTATGATTTTGAAATGCGCAGTGTCATGGATGTAGCCTCACCAGGCACTTACAGAATTAGATCCAACCTCATTGTGCTTTAATGGGGATACCTCCTTTTTATGTGGTTCACAGTTCCCTAGATTATATATGCTGACATTTCTCATCAGTTAGCAGAGACTGCTTGAAGTGAGGCTGCTCATCCAATGATTCCATTTTATATTGTAAAACATGAGAAAAATAATATTTGCTATAATTACAATAATACTCACATAGCTTGCTCTCAGACAAACAGTAGATGTGTTTCTCCCTACTCTAAAATATCTGGCTCATACTTCCACCTCCAAATAGAAGATACAATTTTAAACATAATTTTATGCAGCATCTCTGTGGCTTCTGTAAATACACTGGCTGCTATTAAAAGAAAAATCACCTTGAACTACAACTACAGGTCCAATTCAGAAGCAGTCTTGCTCAAAGCATTCTACCCTGTGAAATGCAGTGCATTCAGTAATTATGCTGAGAAATATTACTGGAATGGCTTTACTTAACCTCTTATTCATACAGTCAATTGCAGCCAAGTTCTCCAGTTTTGCTAATCCCTCAAGTTCTGCTTACATAGTGCATTCATATGCTTGGGATAATGCCTCTGTGATCTGAAAGTATGCCATCCCTGGTGTGTACAAGTGTGCAAGTGTATTCTGGCTTCTTGTTCTAAACATTTTGGCAAGATCACGAATGTTAATATTGCATGAGCAATTGTAGACTTGGAGGCTGATGACTAGTACAGGGCAAAACCAGGTGGACTAGGAAAAAGCCTTTATGTACGCAGCAGGTGATAAATAATAAATTACAACAAAAATCAGAGGAATACTTTGTACAACATTAATGCCTCTTTCTCTTCCCTCTCCCAATTCAACAAGCCCGCATGCCAAAAAACAGTCAATTAAGCTTTGCAATGCCACCAAAGTCCACTCTGCACTCTCCCACATGTAAAGAATTATCCTTATTACAGTAATTTTTATAACTGAAGAGACTGAGGAGTCTCTGCTCTAACAATGTGCCATTCCCTAACCAGGTTTCCTCTGATGCTTCTGTAAGAAGTTATAGTATACTGCAAAACATAACGGTGAGAGTCAAATTCTGAAAGTTATTTCTGGTTTCGACATTACAACAGCATTTGTTTACAAAAAAAATTGTTTAATTTTGCATGGAAACTTTATACACCATGTGCTGTTCACTTAAAACATTATCTCCATTTAAACTACCCAAAGCCAGGACAAGTGACCCTGTCCCTGACTCAAATGTGTAGTTCTTTTGAATCACCAGATGAGATATAAATTTTTGATTTGCCATTTTATCCAAAATTTTCTATATATATGCTCCCTAAAAAAATAACCTCAACTTCTCCAGAAATTGTAGTATCTGAAAACTTCTTGGGTTTATACACATAAAATAATGAAACCAACTATAGAAGCATTGTCTGTTTAGCAATTGTTGACATTTGAGAATATCACTGTTGACTTCAAAAATCCTTTGTGATGTTTGAATGTAGAGGAGAGCAGTTGCCACACATAATTGCCACAGCTAATTGCCCTAGAGAATGACTTCTACAAAGAAGAATGGGTTAAAATATTGCTTCCGGTTCTTCATTTAAAGTTTTCACCTAGAGTCAAATGGCCATTCACAAACTGAATGAGGCAATAACTTGAGGTAAACACCTTTACAGAAATAACTGAACATCTACCAGACTTGGACTGCTGATCAGATGAATCATGTGAAAGACAGCTCTTGAAAGAAACTGCAGGAGAGTCAGAGAGGGAGGAGAAGGCAGACACAGGCACCTTGACAAATAGATTTATAGAAGTATTCTAGTAATTGTGCTGTGAGACTGCCAGGACTCAGACAAAAGGGCGTTTTCACTCAGGACTGTTGCTTCTCTGTCCAGATGACCAATAAATACTGCTTTGTGTAATATTTGTGTAATATTATGCCCAGATGGTATCCAAATGTCTGTGAAGGCTTCAGTTCTCTTTGCAGAACCTGGAGGGATCACTAAATTTAAGAGCTTAGGCCTACCTGAAAGTAGTTGGGGTGCCATGTCCTTACACAGAGGCGATACAAAGTTATAGCTGAACTGGAGTAACTCATGGAAACGTTGAAAGGTTTGTGAATAAAACAAAACACTCAGAGGTGCAATTCTGTGACAGTCTACAATATGTCGGAGAAAATATATAGATCAGGTTTGCCTTTGATTTCAGAGTTATTCTTGGATCCTATGGGTGAACTCCTCAGGAAGCCTGATTATAAATTTAGATCAACTTCACTTTAGGGCGTTCTTTATCTGGATACATTGACCTTTTACAGAGTGAAGCTGGACATTACTTTCATCATTATGGCATGGTGAGAAGACTCATAAGGAAAATCAGCACCAGTCAGAAAAAAAATGCATTAGTACTTAGCTGCTGTTCTATTCCTATGTTTCTTCTTGCCAATTTCTGAAACGTAAATCAAATTTGATTGTTTTTCCAGTTAGAGAAACTAGTACTTTAACCTTTAAGTTAAATATTTTATCTTTAGACAATTCCAAACTAATAATATCAATAAAGCAAACATGTCTGAGCACCTAGAGCTCAGTCTTAACCCTAGAGAGGGCCAGATCATCAAGTAGAATAGTACAGGAAATCTTACTTTTCCTATGATCATTTATGCACCTTTCTCAGTAATAATACAAGTCATAGCCCAGATGCACTCTGCCAGAGAACACGTGCATTTTATAAATGAAGTGGTCAGTCTTGGGCAAGTGAAAGCAAAGCATGATTTTAAAAAAAAATCAGTTTGAGACATAATATGTCTGTCTCATCACACACTGAAAATTTGGAATTCATGGAGCCTGAATCTGTATTAACTTGAGAAATGCAATGCACTCTCCTGGTGGTAGGAAAAACAATGCAGACTGATAAGTTCATTGTAGGTATCTATGATTGATAACTCATGGATTTAAGAATGGGCAGCCACCAAAATAAACATCCCAATTTTTCTTGCACCTCTGTCAGGAATATTATCACATGACACATCTATGTCTACAAATTTTAGGTCTGTAGGGAGCAGATATGTGCACAGCACAATGAAAGAGTAAGACTAGCTGAAGGATTTTCCATCTCTTTAGCCCTTGCCTTTCTGCCATTTTTGATGTATTGCAAATGTGGGAACACAGATCCTGAGACCCTGTGAAAGACTATCTGATCTTATGTTGACAGTATTCCTGCGCTGAGTGGGTTGTTGGTAGACAAATTGACCTCTAGAGGAGCCTTTTGACAAGTATTTCCCTGATCCTGTGATGCAATTCTATTTCTGTCATTGACTTTCCAGGATATGTTTTCTTATCAAAATTATGAGTAAATAGGCATGGCCTCCAATATATGCATTTAATGGACCTAAATTACTACAATTTTTGCAAAATGAAGATCATAAACAAAAAACTCAGGAACTTATTTTCTCTTCCCACTTCTTGAAATAATTCAACTATTCCTTTCTCTTCTGTTTAACTTTGTTTCAGCTGGGAAGTCCCAGGCGAAAGGACTGAAAGAAATAGCTCATCAGTGTCAGCTAATCATCACAACATGACTGACTGCCAGCAAAAGAGTGCTGTCGAGTGCCCACTTGTAAGATGAAAAGAGGAAATAAGGGAACTTCAGCTGAGATGAAGAATCTCATCAGTGGATATCTTGAAAAACTGATTAAGGCTTACTTATAGCAAAGCTTCTCTAAATGTTTTTGAAAGGATACACATAGTCCAAATATTTCCTAAAACCTTTTAAAAGCTGGAGTTAAGTGTGTTTTTCTGGAGCCCAGAAACACCAGGGTGGATAAAGATGTCTGTTTAGTTTGCTCTACCATTGAGCTCCCTGATGACAAGCTTACTCAGAGGCCACCCTTGAAAGATCTGTTAGCTAAGGATGTGTTAGAGCACAAATCCTCAACTAAATCCTCTAAAATGGTTGGGATCAGAATATTCCCTTTTTCTTGCAGAATGGAGTTCTTGAAGGTCAGAAATGGGTATGTCAGAACAGGTCTGATTTTGTCACAAGTTGCTGTTTTAGCTCGTCATGTCTGACCAAGCTACATTCAGAACAGCTTCAGTCCTCAAACAAAAAATTTTTTTTGTTTGTTCACTCAAGTATATCCTTCATTTTTTGGAGTTAATGATTCTGAGTTTAAAATCTGATCGGCCTGTTTATGAAGTTTAGCTGTCATGAGCATGGGCCATGTTTGTCCTCTGAATTATTAGAGGTGGTTCCTGTATATATCATTACATATGTCCTATTAAATGGTATCCAGGGAAAACTAATCACAGTAGTCTATTCTGGGTATATAGGCACACTCAAAGTTTCCAAGGTGTTGTATTGTTGTTGAGCTACAGGAATGTAAGACAGCAGAGTAAGATGAAATGTGCTACTCATATTTGGTTACTGAGTGCATCATCTTTCGTTACACTTTTAATATACTAATTCAGAATATGCCCAAGGGGTTAAATGGAGAAAGAAACACAAACCCACAACCAAAACCTTTAAGTGGGAGAAGGAGCATATATGATTAAAATTAATGGCAATATTTGTATTTATTTTGATATTTAATCATCAGTTTCTATCTGAAATTATTCCTTGGATTCACTGCATGACACCTGGAAATAAGCTGTATGGTGCTGCCTTTTTTCTAAAAAAAAATAAATCAATAGTTACAGTACCTGATTTATAAGATTAAAATAACAATTAATACATCTCAAATGTTCTTGAAAACATCAGGTTAAAAAAATGCTTCTGAATAGCTGTAAAGAGCACTCAGCAAATTTGCAGAGGTTTTTCTTGTTATACTGTAACTAATTCCCATCTATTTAAATGGTATTTGAGTGTATGAACATACCACTGTGAGGCAGATATTTTCTCTATTATTTCATGAAAGGAGCAGGCAGACACAGCAACATTTTCAAAAACAGACAGTAAGCGTAAACATTTCAGATTTGGGAAATTTATTTTGAGACATCTTTATGCCTAGTTACACTGTGATTCTAAGATCCTATGGTCCCTAATACTGTAAATCTTCTCTTAGCTTTTTCTCACCAGTTCCCTGTAAGCAAGGTTATGTGAACTGAAGTGCCTGAAAAGTCCCCCAAGTACCTCTTCTAG
>NW_009647046.1:148111-155282 GCF_000708025.1 Charadrius vociferus
AAGACTTCTACAAAATAATGATTTTGTATCTCTGGGTCAGGTCTTTTCCCACCCTTGCAAGATGCCCTTTCGTATTTCCCAAGAAGATTTAGATTGTTGTTAGACCACAGCCTGTGGTCAGGATTTAGTGAGATAGAATCTCACACCCACTTATTCTCAAAGATGCTAAAGAAAATGAAGATTAAGGTGAAGGTTAACTATACTGTTTTCTTAAAAACAATGTTACAAAGAATGCAGGGCAGCGGAGTGACCTATCTATCTTTCCCTTCCATAGAGTCAGTCTGTAACATCCCTGAAGCAGCAGAACATGGAATTCTTGGCTACTATGCCATGCCATGTGCCATGAAAAGGAAGTAAAAATACATTGTGAATACAGGAATATGAAGTGTTACATGCTGCAGTTTCAAAGGATTTCTTGCACAGGCATTTATGCACTTACAAGGCTCTCATCATACTACTATCCAGAACACTTAAGTGGAAAGCAATTGAATTATCTATGAAGTTATTTAAATTTATACAAGGAATTACAACAGCTAAAAGTGTGGCCATACCTCCATTATTCCATGTTTTGCTAAGATCTGGTTCTTTCAGTTTTAAGAATGCACATGACAGCAATTTTGCAAAGTTTGCTAACATAGGACCCCTAATTTGGGAATTTCTGCTAATTTAGGGGATTTTGGTTTGGTTTAGTTTTTTGCTATTCAGATTATCTCCCATTTTGCATGATATCCAGAGGTTATGCCAGGTCCTATTGATTTCTGCAGAAATGTTTTAATCAAAAAAGGGCCTAGTTAATTTGAAAGGTTTCCAAGTTAGCCTTTCACATCTCTTCCCCTCTTCTGTTAGATGCATTTACTGTGTGTGGTGCCTTGTAATCAGTCTCTGGAGAGGTTTTGATTTCCCCAGGTCCCAGGAACACCCAGAAAGCTCTGGTGTGACAGTGTGACTTGCCAGTGCCCACAAAGTAGCAGGGTGCACTGCGGTGAAGCGGCTGCCACAGCTATGCAGAAAAGTGGTGAGAGAAGTGGTAGCAATTCTGTACTTCTGTCTCCCTTTGAGAGGAGGTTCTGCAAGCGTGAAGTGCATTAGCTGACTGGAAATGTTTCCTTATTTGTTTCATATTAAGGACGTGATGATGCTGTTGAATAAGGGGTAAGATGAAAGTCATGAGCACATTGTTCTTAGCAGAAATAGCTTAAGTCTTTTGCCTCTCTGTCCCACAGGGTTTAGCTAGCAGGGTTTTACATGGCTTCACAAACATGACTGATTTTTTTTCTGTATGAAAAAAATCCAAACTGAGCAAAAATCAATGGCATAAAAATATCTTTTTTAAAGCTATACAGCAAGGCTTGATCATGAAACTTTTATTTATACATATGCATGCATACATATATATATGCACACTTGTACACACGCGAAAAAAAGATCAAACTAGCTCTAGGTTTATTCATGAATTTTGGGAGGTTGAGTCCCCTTCTGTAATCACTTGCCTATTTCCTATGCATGTCTATGGCAAGAAAGTTTTTTAATATATTGAGGAGTGAAAGCAAGAGCAATAGGAGTCTCAGACGGAAGCACAAGACTCCTGCATAGTTCAGAGCGCCACAAAAGTTGTAGAAATGCACATTCCAAGTTGGAAAAATAATACTGTAACTTGGTTTGTAGCTTTGCAAAGACGAACATTTACTTTTTTCCTTTTTTTCTTTCCCAGCAGAGGTTTCAGTGGAGATCAAAAAGCTGTCAGATTAACACCAAGTTTCAGAGCTTTTTGAAAGTTTATTGTCCAGATTTGCAATTTCCCAACCAAGTTTGCTACACATCAGAATTTGTAGGTGCTTATCCAGCTCCATAGCATCCATCAGCATATATAACTCTTATGAATGTTTTGGATGCCTTAAATGTGGCAGACCAATCTTTTGCATAACCATACCTTGCAGAAAATTAATTATATTATTTGGTTTGTGGCAATTTTTTAATTGCAAATTAATTAGCTCCATCTGGTCTGTAATTTTTCACTTAGCAGGTAATAACTTCTGAAGCATCTGTTGCTTCTGAGACAGATAAGACAGTATTGAGGATACTAATTCTTATCCCTCGAAGTTATCTGGTTAGACAGTAGTGATTTTTTTGAGACTTAGGTTTTTTAAAATGAGATCTTCACTATACTGAATTCTAAATATCTTCATTTGCCGTAAGTGCTTCTGGCTCATTACTTGCTGCTCTACTTGCTGCTGATTAATGCAAGAAATTTTTAAAGCTGGAGATGTTTGATTGTTATATTTTTAATTTAAAATTGACTGACTGATAAACCTGCTTTATATATTATTTTCCTGTTGATGAAGAATATTTGCTACTGTACCTAGTGTTGAGGTCCAGCTGAGGGAAAAACAAACCTGTATATCCTAAATAAGTATCCTTGTCCACAAATAATAAAGTTAAATTTTACAGCTATGTCTCATCAAGGACTTGGTGAAGCTCCTGAAGAAAAGGCAAACAATTGTGGAAGGAAAGTAGTTTTCTCCTTTGGCTTTAGTAATGTATTTATCTTCAAATCTCTGAGACAAATTCAGACCTTCAGTGATCAAGTCTGGCAATTCTTTCCAAAAATTGCATCTTGGATTTTCTGTGTTTATAGACATGTCTTGCTTTTACATCTCTTTTGTAACTGGCGTTGAGAACCATGCTGTAGTAAAATGGTTGCTGTCAGGGTATATATGACAATGCATTCTTTTGACTGGAAATTTCGTAACATGTTATGACTCCATATTTGTTGTAGGCAAATCTCGCCACTGATGTTGATTAATTTTATAGGTTTAGATGCAGATTTTTGCACAGATGTTTAGGAGTTCTCTCCAAAGTGCACTAAAACTTGAATTTATGGAGGCATATTTTCTACAAGTCCCTACTTTATCCTAGCAAATCTACTTCTTAACCCTTGTTTGATCATGTTTTCAAACATACCACAAATTAGTTCATCCTGACAACTGTTCCTATTCACAAAGCTGATTTTTTGTTTTGAGGTTTGTAACACAAGAGTCAATTGGTTCACCTGATGGCTTCTGTCTTGCAAAGAAAATAACCTTCCCAAAATGCCATTCTTGCCAAGATGAAAGTGTTTTTTCTATTTTTTGAATGTCAGTGGCTAGCATTATCCTGGCCCTAATGAAATGTATCATAAAACTCCAGTGCCTCTCCAGTGTCTTTGACATATAACAACAGAAGGATTAATTTTATGTCTTTGTTCACTGTGCTGTGTTAAGAATCTTGGGAAACCAGACTGATAATTTAGGTGGTTTCCTATCTACACATGTACAAGACTTAGTTACAGATGCACACTGGTGCATTGCAATAAAAGGTGCCGACAGGAAAATCCAGACTTTCCTTTATTTCTCTGCCGAATTCCTTTACAGGTGGCTTGATTTCCTCCTTTACCATAGAGTTCTCTTCTGACACCTTATCAGAATTGTAATCAGAAGCAAAATTGTGTTTAATCTGACATATTTGAACTAGATCCATGATACAGAACATATTTTTGTCACAAGAGAGTGCTTAATAGTCACTGACACTAGTGATAACTCTTACCCACTCCATCTTTACTTCATCTCATAAATCTAGACAAAAGCGTGTTGCATCCATATACCCACACCAGAACCCCCTTTGTCTCAATTGGCATTACTTGGTTCTTCTAACATCATTCAGCAGTATGATTTAGCATTAATAACACATTAAATTCTTTTCACATCTTGGGAAGTAGCTTCTACCTCTGCAAGGCAAGGCATTTTGGAGAAGCTCATGCTTTAGTTTCTCATGCTGTGTGCTTTGACCTTATTAATACTCCTGAAGTAGTTACAGTTCAGCACAGTCAAAATGTAGCCCATGTCAGATCCTCAGTTTAGCAGCATTTTAAAGCAAGTCTGGACATTTTTCTCTAATACGCATCACTGCTCTTTCTTTCAAAAACCTTGAGCTTCAGTAAGATTGCTGACCTAGAGCTAGTTTGCAGTGGGCTCAATGGTGTCTGTATTCAACACTGCCACCTTCAGCATGAAAATAGCTCTGCTTAAGTGTTTGTGATTTTTTTTCTTAGAGCAGCTTGACTCTTGCAAAGATGATGTGAACTCTTACCACTACTGAGAGCTGATGAAAAGCTCCTTTTTCCCGATTGGTGAAAACCCAGGAGCAAGGAAACCAGCACTCTGTTTCCTGTCTCATATGTATTTAATCAACTGGTGGTTGAAATATGTCACACTTCTTGTGTGAAATCATGCTTTATGAGAAAAGACTACATAAATGTCACAGAACAAATGATTTCCCTTAAGTAATACAATTTCTTTTCTCAACACCATCCATGCACAACTGATTTTCAGAAAAACCACATGTGAAATCAGAATGCAAACAGAATCATAAAGTATGAAGAAATTTATGCACAACTGTAAGAACGGATTTTTCCTGATTAAAAAAAAAAAAAACAACCAACAACAAAAAACCCCAACAACAAAAAAACACACCTCATTTCAGTCTGGCCAGGAAACATTAAATTAGCTAAATGGGGATTTGACTGCAAACATTTCACTAGGAACTTTCCTGTCCAGGCAGTTACTTTGAATGCATAGAGTTTTTGGAGGTCAAAACTGAGACTGCACATGATGCCAAACAACAGTAGAAGTCCCTTAGTTTTACTGAAAGTGATATGTGAAGCACTACACACTCAGGTAATTTTAAAATGCTCTCCAACCCACTCCCATTTCCCTACTGCTTAGGCAGCTAAAAGTGGATTCATTAAATAACATTTCCTAATCATAAGAATTATCTACCTGAAGTATGGTGGAAGTGACAGAAGAAAAGCCCACAGAACACATTAAGCAAGGTATTTGGAAAATGTGTTTGTAGACTTGCTAAAAGCTGAAAAAGAGCTTAAAATTGTTCAATAAGCACTTTTTCAATTCAACTACTTGTAACCAGAACAAGCAGAAAAACTAGTATTTGTGAGTCATTTGCAAACAACAATGTGAAATGGGAAAGAGCAGCATTTTTGTCGAGGCAAGAAAAATGTTTAGTTCCTTTAGAAATATTCATAAATCAGCCTTTGTCAGGGGAAAACCAATAACCATAATTTCTGTGGTAATGTAAATGTGGGAAGTACCTGAAATGAAAAGAAATTTGAATTTTGCCTCTCAGGAGATAACTGACTAATGTGTGAAAAAAACCCATCACTGCTTTTTTCTAGGGTATACTGTTTATAAATGCAACGTGTCAGACATTCAGTTATTCTGATCTATTTTTTTAATTTTTAAAGATGACTCTGTTTTGCATGTCTTCTTTGATAAATTACATTATTTTATGTTTGTAAGCCTTGCTCTTCCTTCTCCAACTGTCTGCTTTATTGACTTCTTTTATTTTTGTTGCATGATGTGTGAAAACAGGCTACAGTCTTTTCCTGGAAGCACAACCAGCTCCACGGGATTCACTCAGATTTTATCACCTTTCAGAACAAAAACATTCTTCCAGCTGCACTTGCAAACATGGGATTTGTTCTGTTGACTAAAGGTATATAATTTGCTCTAAAAATAGAGCATGTATGAAGGAGTGAATAAAAGCAGAGTTCCCTAAACAGCAATATTATTTTCTCCCTTGTACGAGCAAGAGGCCTGCCTTTTCACCAGGCTGAAACAGGACAATAGGAGTGAAGATCTCAGTTTCCACTGATGAACACAACTACCAGGGAAGTTACCAGTAAACTTCATGGCTGGAACTTCTTTTAATTCAATTTAAATCTCCACTTCTATTCCCAGTTAATATTTTGACTGCCTTTACCAATGTTCTTTTCCTTCACCTTGGGACCCTGCAAAGGCTCCAGTCGCTCCTTTGGAGAGTAGAGAGATAACTTCAGACACTCAAGAATTTTAGCTTCTTTTGAAGTATGCTATTGTCAGCTCTCTTAATCCCTCTGGCTGAATGACTGAGCAGTTTTTCATGTCTCATCTAATGATTGTGCGCACTCTAAACACACAGTAACACTGTGCTGTGCTCTTAAGCAATTACAAAAATACAACTGGCGGGCATGTCCTGCATTTCAGGTTGTGATATTCAGTGGAGCTTAAGACTTATGTATTCATAACTGATTTCTTTCTGGTGTATATTGGATGTCCGAACTGTCCTGAGGAATGCTGGGGGCTACCACACCTGAAAATGAGGTAGCTGGGTGACATGTTCAGGGTGCAGTTCAGCATGCACCCTCTGAGATAAAGGTGAATGACTCCAGTTATTGCATGAAGAACACTGTTGCCATTGGGAATAAATATCAGTTCAAGCCATAGACAATGGTTAGAAACCTGAAACTTTACAATCAGTCCACTATGTGAAATAAGGATCTCTTTAAGGCACAAATGTATTTTAAATAGAACAGAGCACCTTGGCTGGTGGATTTTCTGCTACTAACCAGTCCTCAACATGCTACAAACCCTAAAATAGCTTGTAAGACTGCACTCCATAAATACTGAAAAGGTTTGTTGTGCATGTTTTGGAGTTCAATAAAGTAACTAGCTCTGCTTAAAGGCCAAATTCCTAGAGAACCTGAGGACATCTCAGCAGAGGTACACTGTACTATGCAAGTCTACTTAAAGCCCGTGGCAAAACCCTGAGTTCATCCTCTGAGTTTATACAAAAGTCATAAACTGAGTGTCTATCTCGAAACAGTACATCTGTTTGAAGAAAAAGACACCTTGAAACAGTTTGAGACATATATCCATCCAAAGAGTTTCCCTGGGCACAAAAAAGCTTTGCTCCTGGAAAACTGGCAGGGGTGACAAAGCTGTCCATTAAGCCAGTTGCCCCCCAGATTAGATAAGATGGTTGGCAAAATGCTTCTGTACTTTGACTTTCTGGATGAAAAGGTCTTTTTTGTGGAATTTAGGCCCTCAGCAGAAGTAAAATGCTGGCTGCCTGGCCCTCAGGGTGTTTGGGGCTAGGATTAACTCACAAGAGTCACGTATTTTCCCCTGTCCAGATAAAGCAAAAGATCAAGGAGCTTTAGCTTCAGAGATCAATTCAGATGGAATAGGCTAAGGGCCATGAGGTGGAGGATTAAGGAGTAGACATAAGGAACAGCTTTTTGAACATCATGGACAGAGCAGCTGTGGTAGCCCAAAGAGACAGAGTGGATGAGAAGAGA
>NW_009647046.1:155298-165782 GCF_000708025.1 Charadrius vociferus
GAAAAAAAAAAGTGGTACAGAGGAGAAGGAGTTAAGGGAAGAATACCCCACCTTGAATACTGCATCCAGCTCTGGAGCCCCCAACATAAGAAGGACATGGACCTGTTGGAGCACATCCAGAGGAGGGCCACAGAGATGATCAGAGGACTGGAGCAGCTCTCCTATGAAGACAGGCTGAGAGAGTTGGGGTTGTTCAGCCTGGAGAAGACAAGACTCTGGGGAGACCTTAGAGCAGCTTTCCAGTATCTGAAAGGTGCCTACAAGAAAACTGGAGAGGGACTTTTAACAAGGGCAGGTAGTGATAGAATGAGGGGCAATGGCTTTAAAGTGGAAGACAGGATATTTAGAATAGATATTAGGAAGACATTTTTCACGATGAGGGTCTTAAGGCACTGGAACAGGTTGCCCAGAGAAGTTGTGGAGGCCCCATTCCTCCCAATTCCCATTGGAATTGTTAAAGGCCACATTGGATGGGGCTTTGAAAAATAAGGTCTAGTGGGAAGTGTCCTTGACCATGGCAGGGGTGTTGAAACTAGATGATCTTCAAGGTCCCTTCCAACCTGAGCCATTCTATGATTCTATGATTCTATGATTCTATGATTCTATGACAATACAAAGAGACTGAAAAAAATTATCTTAGAAACTGTGTATTGGAGAGACTGATGTCACTGGTATTTGTGTCAAGGAAACAAGCAGGTGAGGAGATGATAGCAAGCTGAGATAAAAGATGAAGACAATCTGGCAAGATAGTGGAACTTCTCCATTATCACAAAAATTTAATCTATACACATTCTTCTTTCTGAGGTCTTCCACATAAGGAGTATACTAAATTTGCTTCACTTCTGATGAAATGCTCTTTGCTGTCAACAAAGGCAGTTTTACACTTCCCCTTTCCAAATGTGGAGAATATTTATTGACTCTCCAGTACAGAACAGAACATGTCATTAAAAAGAAGCACCACTGTTTCCAAGATTAAAGTCTCTTCCATTTAGTTATTTGTTTGTCGGGGTACAGAGCAGGAGAGCACATTTCAAGAACTAAAGAAAACTGTAGGTTTCTTTGAAATATGTTTTGATTCCTCCAATGTTAAGACTGTGTGCAAGTGAGTTGCAAATAAAAAAATGCTCTGAAAATTCCCAGAACCCAAAGGTGACTTAAAGAAATCAACATTCAGCGAGGACAAAACAACCCAGTCATCCCCTTTGATCACTCTAGCCAGCTGCCCTAGGCTAGTCTGGAGCTGCTGTGAAGCTGCCTGGAGATCTCAGCCAGTACACCAGATGTCACCCAGGGACAGAACAGAGAAGACAGATGGGGGGAGAAAAACTTTCAAGCTGAATTTTTGAGGCTGACATTCTTCAGGGGAACATCGGAGGGTATAAAACTCATCATCTTTGCCTATAGGAAGAGAAAGTGAAGGAAGGAGAAAGGGACAAAGCATTCAGAGAGACAGCTTAGAGCCTCAAGAGAAAGACAATTTCTGCGAATAGCTCCTTAATGTTTGGCTTATGTCTAGGTCAGGAGAGCAACCATAAAATGTCACCTTGTTACCATCTGCAGTCGTCACAGAAGTTATGAGGGAGCATTTGTACCCATTCACAGTAGCCCTCCTCCTTTCCTCTGCCAGATTTACTGGTTTTTTTTAACTCTCATTTTATTTTCTCTTTCCTGCATCCATTTATTTAATTTCAGTGTCGCTGCATTTATTCTCTACCAGCCACTTTCTACACATTAATTCCTCATATGCCACTGCCTTCTTGCTACACCTACAGTGTTTTTAGTTGGGAAACAAAAACAGATAATTATGAAAAAGATGGCATTCCCTATGAAATACAAAAGAAAAACTGCCTCTAATATGCACGCCTGGGAGACAGGTAAACTCAGAAAAACTGTCACTTACCCACCCTCTTTCCATAGCTCTTTCTTCAGAAAAAGTTTTCATAGCATGTGTCATGATCCTAGAGTAAAAGCAAACTCAAATCTCATGGCCGAAAATGACATTTCAAAGAACTAACACTTGCACTGGAACAATTTCTACCATTCCTAATCTGTTTGATTCAAAGTTTAGGATAACCTAAATCTAGAAACTTATGTCAAAGATTGCTAAGTGTAATTACAGATGACAGCTGTATCCAGAACACTATAATTTCCTGCAGTTTGCAGCTGAGATAATGTGAAACATGCGGTGTCTCCCCTCCCTACCAAGACCAACCAGAAGGTCCAGGAACTGCTTTTGTATGTGGGGTAGAAAGGGAGTAAAAGGGGCAATCAGGACAAAGACCCTTTACAGTGAGAATAGTCTTCATGAAGGAAGTTCTACAATTCAGCAGTACAAAAAACTCCTGCCAATTCAGATGTTATCACAGCTGTCAAACTGGCCCTTGGCAGCCCTAGAATTGGATGGAATCAAGACTATGTTTCTTTCTCTGCTCTCTACACGAGAATATCCCCTTGATTTTCTCAGTATTCAATCCTTGAAACACAACAATCCTGGACTCCTAAAAGCTATTTGGTAGTTTTACACTCAAGAAACCAAGAGCTATGAAATACCTTTACTGCTTTAAAAGCTCTTCTATCCAAATAAGGGACTAAGCAGGATTCAGCTTCTGATAAGTCCCACTTAGAAAATCAAAATAATTTCAGAACTTTGCCAGTCCTAAATGGCATCTTTGCTATCCAGTTATCAAAAATTTCATGTTTCCACCAGCATGGATTGGCTAAGCCAAAGTTGCTGTTTTCCAATTTTAGGACCTCACATTTGCAAATGATAAGATATTGCACAGGAGACGATATATTTGTCTATCTGGATAAAACCTTTACCAGCGAAGACATTCCAGAAAACTTTTGTCAAAGGTATAAATTTGTATCCCACTTTACTGCTCTGCATGTTGGATTATTTTGTTCTTTCTTATCCTTGCATGATATTTTAACAGGATAGCAGCAACAGCAGCAGCCACAGCAATGTCTCAGGAGCAGACTCTTGCTGGCATATTATGTCATCTCAGTGAGTGGGCTATTAGGCTGGCTCATTGTGAAGTGCTGGTACTGCATATGAGTATGTGTTACTTGCTAATTTCCTCACTTGGGATTCCAACAATGAACAAGAACTCAGATTTCCCTCTCTGATCCCCAAAGGCACTGTGTGGATGATGCAGTGTTTAAAAGGACCCTGATGGCGCTAATTGCTAATCCCTCTAGATTTTCTTATTGAACTTGCTACAAAGGATTTTATACTGATGCTTCATAATTAAAGACAGCACAGGAGAAATCATCTTTTGTTTCCAACCACTGTCTGACTCTGTTCCACCCCCCAAACTGTCATTTTGGTTTAATGGCTTTAGATCTGTGTTTTCATGCTAGCATAAAGCAGTGTGTTGCTTGGGTTACATTTTTTAAGAAGTGATGTGACCTATAAAACCGGTCCAATTTCTTCTTACAAAGGATTACTACAATAGCCTGATGTGACTGGCAATTCATATTGCGAGCCTTATTGCTAAATGCCTAGAGCAAAAACGAGTCTGTTCCTACAGTTCCTGTTCCTGTTCACTGGAGTCTCCAAGAAGGAATTTATAGCAGGCAGAAAACAGGAGGAGGGACAGCAAAGCAGAAAGAGAGAGTAAACTCCTCACTTCTACAATATTATCGGTTTTCATAAATAAAAATTCAAATTTAATTGTGCTGACAGCCGCCACATCTCCTCTTGTGACTCTGCCCCTAAGCCCTCCTACTGTTCTCAGTTTTTCGCTTTTCTGTAGCTTTTCACTTAGTGGTGCTTCATCAGGCAGCTGTAACCGTTGAATCTAAAATGCATGTTAGCTTCAGCAGAAACTCCGATGTGGAAGCAGAGCTTGCTGTGGGCAACACATGCCCAAACAGGCCAACTTCTTTGAGCACTAGTTTCAGCAGAAACTCAAATTTCTGATGTGGAAGCAGAGTTTGCTGTGGGCAACACGTGCCCAAACAGGCCAACTTCTTTGAGCACTGCTTTTTGGTCACAAATGTAGACTTTCAACAGACCTGAGTTAGACTGAAGCCCACATGCAGTTCTCAAGTCACCAGCTCCTACCCTCAGCAAAGGCATATAAATACTGCAAGTATTGATGACTGGGTGGAAACTGAGAGAAAGTTAGAAATGTAGTCATAACAGTTCTGTCCTGGAGTCATTGAAGCTTGTTAAAATAGGCTTTCTGGGATTCACTGTGTCGATTTGAATTGAGAAGTGCCCTCTTTCTCTTCTTTATTATGCTATCCATCTTACAGGCGCTGATGTGTAGTCACATCTTGTAATAGATACTTCTAGCAAGATTTCCCTGTTGTGAACATGGCCTTGTTTTTCCCCTGAAGAACCACAGTAGCTGTACCAGGCTGTGTCATTTGTAGCGTAATTGACCAGAACGATTTTCAAGGAGCAAAATTAATTTCTACACAGAGCAAAGCTGTCCTAGACATGACCATAGAATAGGCAACGTGTAATTGATGATAGTGGTGACTGCACCATGACTGGTCAAGTTCATCTGTCTTGACATAAGCCACATTTTCGTTTGTTCTTTACTTTTAATTACACTCATACCAAGAGGGTGTATGTGAACAGTAAAAGGAATTTGGATATAGTTCCCTGTAAGGAAGTTTATTGCAGACTTTGGAGGAATTGTGATGGAATATACTTTGAGCTATAATCTTCATTAGAGATAGTCACATGTAGAACAAATGTGTCTGTACTCTGTAGCTTTTGTGAAGCCCTTTTGTGTGAAATGGATGGAATGACAATACAGATATTAGCTTTCAGATATTCCTTAATCCAAACTGTTCTTTACAGCCATTTCTCGTTTCTTTTTTTTTTTTTATTCTGCTTAACTGCCTTCTGTTGTCATTTCCTACCACTCTGTCAAAACCCAGGTGTTCTTTGCAAATTTAAGAGTAGCACAGCACTCTGTCTTCTTCTCTCCCACTCTTTCTCAGTAATCACTCCCTATGTGGTGATTTTCCAGTGCCAGGTGGAAAATCAGCTGAGCATTTTGGAGGAGTGAGGTATATGTGAAAGACTCTTCTAATGATACACTCCACCAAGCCAGGTCTATTCCATCACAGTTGATGTATAAGCTCATACAAGAAAACTAACAGTCGGTTTAAACTCTTTTTCCTGAATCTGCAGTTTTCTTTCTAAAAAGTAATTTTAAACTAAGAGAGATGGAGAACTCCTCTTTATCTTACACTGCCCCACACTGTCCCAGACCATCTAATAATTATTTGTTTTCTTGCTGAAATAAATGTGATAATAAATTAATCTTTGCCGTTTATACACAATCTTCCATCTTAATAGGAAGCCAAAGTGCACTGAAGAAAAACACAGGGACTTCATTTTGGACTCGTGGGAGCATGGCACTTCAGAAAATTAAACATGCACCTCTCCCTGTTGTTCTTAGAAAAAATGTCCCTGTAGCAGACAATGAAAAGGAGAGCTGGAGACAGCGAGTGGATGAAACATATGTCTGCATCGACTAATGGAATGCAGCCATTTAAAATGGCAGGTGTAAAACAGCAGCTGTTTAATTTCTTGCAACCACTCTGAACAACTGACTAGGTCAGGAAGTGACTAAGACTAGCATATCTGGCCAAATGCAAGAAGGTTTATGTAAAAAGTATATAACTACCCAACAGTTTGCCCAGATAAAGGTCTAACACTACTACTTGTGTACAAAATCCTTTGTGGTCTTTAAAGCTTTTGTATAACAGGAATGTTGGTGTTGCTTTTCATTGACAATCCTGTAAAAAGTAAGTGATAGCTTATATGCTGACACTTGAGCTTCTGCTTTCAGTGAAAAATTGATCATTGCTAAAAATGGGAAAAAGCAATGGCTAAGGCAATTGGAGGCTAAAGGAAATTGGAGAAATTTACTGAAAAGTAACAGATTACATTACATGTATCATTACACAGATGTTACAACCTTACACATTGATATTTCAGCCACGATATGGGTGCAATGATGACTAGGACACATTAATTTACAAGTAAAGTATTTCAGAAGTCATATACGCTACAGGTAACTACTAACATTTGTAATGGTTAGCATAGTATTAGGTGGCACAGTTTATTTTGAACTGGTTTAGTTCCGTATATAAGAAATGCCATGAGAAAAAGTTTGAGTCTTGGGGAATTTTGTACAACTGCAATTTTCTGTTTGATCATTCAGTGCCATTTTTGAAGCAGAGCTGCAAGCACCAATAACTAGACAAATATGGGATTCCAAAGTCTGAATTGAAATGACAGTTGCAAAAATTAAACTGTCTCCACCATTTATATAATATCCCACTTAGTTTCTCATCTCCTCTCTTTGCTAATGGGTACTATTTGAAAAAAGAAAAAAATTTCAATGTCTGATGTATGAAAGAGTCTTAAGACTCTTTAGAGTCTTAAAGTTACCAAGCTTTCACATGCTGTCTACCTGCCTTTTTCATTTACTGACCATGTGTTCACACACATACACTATATATATTTTATATATAATGCCTTCTTTTGAAAGATATTGCTGAGGCTAAGAAACAAAAAAAATGCGAGATATGCTATATATGTTGCAAAAAAATGCAAGATATGTGCTATAGTTGATAATTAAGATTCAGCATGAGATTCAGCATCAAAAATAGGAAAAATACACAAAATACACAATTAAAGCTAAACTACTTTAAAGTTTTGAACAAGGATCATTCCTTTTTAATATGAATAGGATTCATATTTGCAGTTAGAATTAACAGAATAAAAATTTTCATACTTATCAACTATAAGACTTGATGTCAGATCAGAGACATGAAAAGATTATTTTCACCTGCTCCTTCTTCTGGCAGCTCCCAGCTCAGGAAACGGGGGCTGGAACCATGTCTCAACAGACTGCTCATACTGTTGTGCTGTGCATTGTTTCCTAAATATTCTGAAATGAATGACTGCTGGTCATTCTCTGAGACAGGATCCTAGTTTAGCCCAGTGTGTCAGTCTATACTCTTCTGAAGGATTTGACATTAGTTAGTACAGAGATTGAAATAGCAGGGACCATTAGTTTGTTTGACTATACCTACATTATTACCATGGAGAGTGTGAGAGCAAAACAAAAGAAATTGCTTTTACATAAAGGACACTATAACATTCAGCTTATAGCACTGTCTTTTAGTAAAAGACAGCCTGGAATTACATGTGGAAAACACTACTAAATAATCCTATTTGTTATTCTACTAATACAGTGTTTTTCTCCAAAGTGCTTCCTCATTGAAATAACCTTATGAGATACGTCTGCCTTTCACAAAAATGTATTTCTGAACATTTTTTCTGCTTTGGTTTGCTTTTAAAGCCCCAAGGGATGAAGCTTCTGCTTCTTCTCTTCACAGTTTAGAATGCTTCCCTTTTAGGAAAATTCTGCAACTATTCAGCTTAGATTTTTCTTTTCTCAACCTATTATCTGCACTTAGACTCCCAAACATTTATAAGTAATTTTCTTTTTTGTTTTTTATACTCCTGAAATACTTGCAGACTGCTTTCTCACAACATAACACAATTTCTTTGGGAGTTTATATATACTGAGCAGCCAGCTCCTTTCCTGTCTCATATTGGGACTGAGATTTCAACAAATTATAAACATTTCTCTCTCTGTGGGAGTGGGGAACGACTACAGTTCAAAGACCAATTTAAAAATAAAATAAAAAAAAATTGTTTCTCTATTAATTTTGAAGGTCTTAGAATCATAATTAGCTAAGAGAGTTAACGTGTTGAAACAGGCATACATGACAGAAGAATACTTCGAGACTCAGAAGGGAACATCAGAAGCAAAAAAGGAAAAACATCTAGGAGCTTTTTCACAGACAAGAGAAGTTCACCTGCAACATAAGATGTTTAGCTTGGTATTCATGTTTTAAGCCTAGGTTTATAAAAAATATTTGTCATGCACAGCATATCAGCTAAATCACATCAGTATAACAACAGCATCTTTTTTTTGTATCTTTTCTTTTGCAATCTCTATGTCCCAAATATTTACAGAGTTAAAAGAAACAGTGAGGGACTTAAATAATAAGTAATAGCAGAGGGACAGCGGGTTTAAAGGCAAGCCATGGAGAACAAAATGGTCAGACCCTCAGCTGTCATCAGTTGACAGCCTTCAACTGAAGTCACTGAGAACTTATTCTTATCTCTTTTCAGCTGTGATTAGAAAAAATGGAAGCTGCTGGAAAATTGTTGAAAAACAAGACTAAAAAGGGATCATGTACCTTAGTAACGAGCAAGGCAGAACAGGCAGAACTGAAAAGATTCTTGTATGATGGACAACAAAGTCATATGGAAGATCTCTGATGAAAGCAAATACAACTGAAAAGAGAAACGGGCAGAAATATCATATTAATATTTTCTTTTTCTTTTTGCAAGCTCCTTCTGAATGAAGATATTACTAGATGAGACATTTCAGCAAGAAATAAACTTGAAATGTCAAATTATCATCAGTTTGTTCACAGTTGTTGAGCACACATCTCCTCAGTAACTTTGTATACATACATCACATGCAAACATGCCCACACCTGATGGCTTAGCTAGTGTAGGAGATATGAGAAGCACAGACTGGTTTATATTACATCAAAACTGCCTTTGCTGATCTCACCAGAAAGTGAGCTCTTGGACTGAGCTCGTAGGTACAGCCTGGCTTGTTCTCACTGTGTGAGTAGATTGCCCAAATCCACACAGCATGACACTCGGCCCTGGAGACTCTGGGCCCTATAAGGCATCCTGACGGCCCCGAGGCAGAATGATTGCCATCTGTGTGTTTGTGTGTGTTTCCATTTCCAAGTGCCATAAATAAAGAGAAGGTTTAGTTGCAGCCATTAGAGTGGTAGTTTTAAACCAAGCTGAGACTGTGTGTTCTGTGCAAGTGTTCCGGGATGATGCTGGAAGACTATCCTACACAGAGGTAGGCAAAGTCAATATCGTCCATGTTTGTACAACCTATATGGACTCAACGCTGAAGAAAACAGTCCTGTGAGTTGTGCATACACTTCTCAAGGAGCCAAGCTGGCTCCCTGAAGAAGGAACCTGTAAGCAGTCTGTTATACGTGTAGAAGAGGCAGTATGGGCACCAAGGTTCTGGACTGAGAAGGGAGGAGAAATACATTGACACCATGAACACACCCTTTCTGCTTTACGCTGGGCTCATCACTGTACCATCTGAGCTAAACATTAATTCCAAAGCAAGCTAAAGACCAACAGCCCATTGCCCATACCCAGCTTGCAGCTTCATTCATTCAGTTTATACAACGTAGCCTCATGGCTCACAGGCAGACAGACGATTGCACATGTATCCTAAAATAAGCCTGATCTGTTTTCCATTATTCTACTACTCAGGAAATGTTGGTTGTTTTTTTCTTTAAAAAAAAAAAAAAACAACAAACCACAAATGAACAAACAAACACAACCCCCCACTTCACTTGGGTGATGTTTTCAAATAAATGCAATAGTTGTGCAGAAGTATCTTTAAAACAAATGCCTTAACATCCCTATGGCCAGCTTGTAACTCAACAGTAATACACTCGTGTTTCTCAGGATACAGAACTTTCTACTAAGCTGGTGTCTGAATGAATTTGTCATGAGACACTGAAGAAGAAGCGTTAATGTTCAGTAGAGCAAGATGACAACAGTTTGTAGTTATATATCCTACCATTTGCCGGGGATGATGAGGGGATAAATAGGAGGAGCCAGCAAATTAACTCCTGGCTCAGAGGCTGGTGCATCCGGCAGAACTTTGGCTTCTTTGATCATGGGCTGGTCTACAGGAAACCAGGCATGCTGGCAACAGGTGGGGATAGCCTAACCCGTAGGGGAAGAAAGATCCTGGGACAAGAATTAGCAGGGCTCATTCATAGGGCTTTAAACTAGGTTTGAAGGGGGATGGGGATGAAACCAGGATTACGAATGTGGTGCCTGGGAGCAGCATACCAGTGCTTCTGAGTAAAAGTGTTAGTAAGGTCTTGCAGTCTGTCTCAGTGATGGCAGGGGATGGTGGTTTGTGTGGCAGCAAAGACAGGAGGGGTAGTGATAATTTGGTAACTACAGAAGTGTGTGAGCATGATCAGGTGCGTGAGCATGATCAGGTGCGAATGAAGGCTTGTCCTCCCAAGAAAGTGGCAGGACAATTAGCCCAGCTGAAGTGCATCTACACTAATGCACGCAGCATGGGGAATAAACAGGAGGAGCTGGAGGCCATTGTACAGCAAGGAAAATATGATATAATTGCCATAACAGAGATGTGGTGGGAAGACACACACAAGTGGAATGCTGTGATTGATGGCTACCAGCTTTTCAAAAGGGATAGGCCAGGAAAGCGAGGTGGTGGGGTGGCCCTCTATGTTAGGGCCAGTTTTGAATGTTTAGAATTTAACAGTGTGGATCACAGTGTTGAGTGTGTATGGATAAGAATTAAGGGGAAGGCCAACAAGGCAGACATCGTGATGGGAGTTTGCTA
>NW_009647046.1:167880-211406 GCF_000708025.1 Charadrius vociferus
GGTGGTTCCCAGTGACAGGATGAGGGGCAATGGGTGCAAGTTGGAACATAGGAAGTTCCGTTCCAACACATGGAAAAACTTCTTTACAGTTAGGGTGACAGAGCACTGGAACAGGCTGCCCAGGGAGGTTGTGGAGTCTCCTTCTCTGGAGATTTTCAAAACCCGCCTGGATGCAGTCCTGAGTAACGTGCTCTAGGCAATCCTGCTTTAGCAGGGGAGTTGGACTAGATGATCTCTAGAGGTCCCTTCCAACTCTGAAGATTCTGTGATTCTGTGATAAAACACAAGCCTTCCCCTAATGAACTGGAATCATGAACACCTCCAGAGTACCCAAAAGAGTTCCTGGGAGAAATAAGTATCGCTGCAAAGCCAGGATATATGGCCACTTAGCTAGGCAGAAGTCTGAGACACTTCAGTTGAGCGGCCTGGGTACACTTCGCTATTTTTTCCACTACCTTGAGGCTTGTTTCAATAAGCAATCTATTTCAGTTTTTAAGTATTTCAGCACATAGTTCCTTTCGCTAGCAATGAAATGCACATATTGAGTTTTAAACAGTTGTCTTAAAGAGTTTGAAAGCTCACAGGCCAAAGTATCTCTCTATCAAATGAAAACAGAATCCTGAAGTTCTAAGTTACATTTGCAGGTTACACTGTCAGGTGGGGTCTTTATTAGTACCAGAAAAAGTAATTTTTACAAACCAGTTTGAAAGCACTTATCTCTGTAGTTTACTGCTGGTAAAACAGCAAACAAGCTGTTAATTTATATGCCTTGTAACTGTACAACATAAATATAGGATATATTTATGTATGTAAATTTTTTTTTCCTTAAAGTGAATGTCCTTTTTCTTTCTTTAATCTCTTAACCTCATTACACAAAATAATTCATTAGAAGGAGGGTTCCAAATTTTATCTGTATTTGGAGAGACGATGATTACAGTTAAACAAGGTTGATAGCAATGGCAGCAGGTAATACTTCTGAAGTGAGATATTTCACAGAGGGCAATCTTGGAGCCAAGTATGCCTCTGCAGAATCCCTTTATGCTAAACAAGGCCATGCTGCATCTTGCTTTATATTTCAACTATGATTAAACCTTGTGCATTTCGGTAAAGAATCCTCTGACTAAAATAACCATATCAAGTATTAGGAGACTTTATTTTCTTTCTTTTACTAATGCTCCATTAACCTCCAACATCTGTTCTCTCTGTGCACAGTCAGCAGCTCCACTAATCTCTGCCTTCTCTTCTCTTCTAGCAGGAGCAGTCATCTTTAATAAAGTTGTTCTCCTCTCTCCAACACTCTCTCTGCTCTACACCACCATTCTGGTCTATTAGTGCACACCGTGCCACCGGGAATCAGTAGTGCTGCCTAGGCATTGATTTTGCTTTGTTTCAGCACTTCTCCACCCTGAAGCAGTGTGCTCACAGGTCCATTAGAAACTTTTTATGCAAACTGATGCCTCCAGTACTGCATGTGAAAAGCTTCAGCAATCTTGAGGTGCAGCCTAAGGCCATGGTCATGAATATTTGGCCGAATTTGTGACTAAGTGGTACTAGAAGCCAGAGACTTAGAAGCTCTTAAAGCACTTTGTCTCATAACTTGCATATTTTTTCCTGATGGTTCTTAGACTGCTGACAAAGCTCTGTAAAAGTATTACTTCATCTGCTACCTAACTCATTTTTCTTTGAAGCTGAAAGCAACAGTTAGCAGTTCACAGCACCACGGTGCACTGTAAGAGGAATTGAAGGACATATTGCAGTATGTACATAGTCAAATTGCACAGACATATAGCATTCTGTGTGAGAAAAAAGAGGCGTGACTGGGCTATTTTGCATGCTATAGCATTGCTGTCTCTAGATCTGTATACTGTATTGATGGTTTTAATTGCCTGTACTACTATACTGATGACTGTGCTACTGATACTATAGTTTCTTTTCTTCTATTCATGACAGTACCCATGGAAGACATGTTCTTGAGTGTTGTATTTTCCTCAATTCTGAGGTGTCCCATCCTCAGTGACAGAAATACAAACCACTCTGAAGAAGAACTTCTTTATTTCTGGTAAAATTTAACATCATGTGCTTGCCGTCCCGCCTTCATGAACTTCCACAAACAACATTAACTTTACCTAATGCCTATGAGAAGTTAGGATTGTCTTTTATCTATTATCACTGAGGGGAATACAGACCTGAAAAGACTTTCCTACAACTCTTTTCATTCCAGTGCCTTTTTTTCCTCAAGGTCTTATACAAACATCTTCAGTTACTTTTTCTGATGCTTGTCTATTAGCTATAAACGAGATTTCTGCAACTGTTGGCCACAGATATATCCAATTCCCTGTACTCTCTGAGTGATTCAGAGAGAAGATGAGATACCAGTGTAGGATTTTCTGAAAAGGTAATAAAAGAGAAATTAATCTACCAGTTGAAAATAACTCTTTGTTGACAGCCATCTCTGAACTGATAGATTAAATGTATGCTGAATTCTGAATGTAAACCATGTTTACATAGTGCTGTGATGAATGGCCACAGCAGCGTTACGTGCAGTAGTCCAGTACCCCTAATATTTCTAAAGGACTTTACTATCCCTTCTCACCCCTGAGTACAAATCTGACATCCAAACTTCACTGTCCTTTGAGATCCATACGCAAACCAGACCTATATTCTTACAAAGTCTGCTCTTTTTATAAGAGGTTGAAAAAAATATGTGTGATCTTGTAGGTAAAACACAGTACTCTGAGTCCAGACAGCTGGATTTTTTTTCTGTTTCCACTACAAAATTCCTGGATTACCCAGGGCAAATAATTACTATGTTAGTTTCCTACTGGTTAAAATAAGAAGATAGCAGTTCTATTTAACAGATGTATTGTGAGAAACTCTATTAATACACATGCTGTATGCAGTTGTATACTGTATGGAGCAGTAGATTCAGCCTCGCTCCAGTTGCAGACTGAGGACGAGGCTTTGGCCAGCCTGTCAGCACCCAGTTGTTGGGCAAGCAAGGTCAGAGTAGCTTGCTGTGATGCTGGAGACATCACTTCAGGGAGGGCTGTTGCCTAGAAACACTCACGTGCCTTAACTACTGTGCGAGATCAACACACGGATCCTGCTTAGGGCAGATCTTAGAACAGCCTTAATTGCTACATGGATAATTCACCTAAAGCTAGCTGCTTAACACTAAACCAACGACCAGATCAAAATATACCTTGTCATTTTAATACAACCTTAGCGTTAAATCAACATATTCACAAACTGAAGATGCATTGACTGGGAGCCTTTTTCAAGCAAAACACAGGAAGGTGAACAGCAGCAGTATATGTGAAGACTGGCAATGAGCCAGCAAGTGTTTAGCAGCTGGATAACCCAGTCCAAGTGTAACAACTGGTGTGGATGGGGGATGAATAAGATTTTTGGTGTGTCTTCTGTACTTGATACAGTACTCACATTTTTAAATTCAGCTGTCTCTGAACTTCTTTTCACAGAATCATGGAGTGGGAGGGGTTGGAAGGGACCTTTGGAGGTAATTTAGCTAATCCCCCTGCCAAAGCAGGTTCACCTAGAGCAGGTTGGAGAGCAATGCATCCAGGCAGGTTTGGAATATCTCCAGAGAAGGAGACTCCACAACCTCTCTAGGCAGCCTGTTCCAGCACTCTGTCACCCTCAAAGGAAAGAAGTTCTTTCTCATCTTGAGATGGAATTTCCCATGTTCCAGTTTGTCCCCCTTGCCCCTTGTCCTGTCACTGGGCACCACTGAAAAGAGTCTGGTTCCATCCTCTTGACACCCGCCCTGTAGATATTTATAAGCATTAATGAGATCCCCTCTCAGTCTTCTTTTCTCCAGGCTAAACAGACCCAGCCCCTCCTCATGAGAGAGGTGCTCCATTCACTTGATCATCTTTATAGCCCTCCACTGGACTCTCTCCAGTAGTTCCTTGTCTTTCTTGAACAGGGGAGCCTAGAACTGGACACACTGCTCCCAATGTGACCTCACCAGGGCAGAGTAGAGGGGGATGACCTACCTCAGTCTGCTGGCCACACTCTTTTTAACTTTATTTCTCTGGGAAGGAGTTGATGTTACTCAAAACAGACTTTTGCCAGGTGGGGGGCTGGTATTGCTCTGACCTGCTGACATCCTTACCAGGTGTGCACTGCACATACCCAGTAGACAGCATCAATGTAAATCTGGAACATGCTTTCCACAATAAGTGCTGTAGTGGTTTTGTTGATCTCTACAGACCTTTTCTTCATGCATTTTGCACTGAAGGAGCCAGAGGAAAAAAACTCCTGCACAGTGGACACAGTAAGACTCTAGTTCTAAATTAATGTTGTGACAGTTTCCAAATTAGTAAAAGAATGATTCTAAATTCTGCTTTACATAATCAGGATACTCTAATAAATTTATATTCTTCATAGCTGTTCACTATTTACTTAACATTCAATAACCATCCTTTTAGGTCTAAATGAAGTGCATAGTGAAGCACACTCGATACAAAAAGCCGATTATTGATAACCGCTGGTTACTGAAACCAAATAAATCTCACTGCACAAATTGAATCACGTCACTTTCTCCTCTCCTCCCTAGTCTCCCTGCAATTATAACTAGCTGTTCCGTGACCAGGTGCCCATGTCTTGTCACACCAGTTTCTGAAACATAGATCTATAAGCAGCATCAGCTTACACATGGCTTGTAGCTCAACATCTAGATAAAGCATCCAATAGCCACAGCCAAAGCACAGGTTGGAAAACACAGAGTTTGATCCTTAGTCCTAAACTGTGACATAGATGATGGGAGTCCAAAAGACAGCAATCAACTTCCTTGTACATACATCTGAGGGCTGCCTGCCCATCCTAAGCACAGGGCTGCTCTCACCCATTCACTCCCCACATCTGACGTGGCCACCACTGCAGGCCCTCTCTTGGGCACGTGGCCATCTTAGCTGAGCTGTGCCAGGAAATCCTTTCAATTGCAGCTGAAAATGGCAACACCCAGTGTCCGCCTCTGAGCACTGAGAGAGCAGACAGGGAATTGAGTTCCACAGTTTTGTCAAAAATCCTCCAGGGATGGTGTTATACTGAACCATCACTTTTTTTTTTTTAGGATTTATTAAGGCTTTTCCATGGTGAGAAAAGTTCAGTCAGAAAAGTACCATTTGGTACTGCTTTTCAGGAAGAGCTGTGAAAATAATTGATTTTTAGTTCAGCAGCCAAACTTAAAAAAAATCCCACAACTTTTGATCTGAACCAAATGTAGCATGTTTTCTTTTCTTATTTTCACTTAGACAGCTTCTGCACCCCCTGCTGTTAGGAATTCCAGCCAATTAAAAATAAAAATGTTTTATCTTTAGTGTTGGCAAAACAACCAAAAATCCAAACACTTCCTATTTTGTGACTTTATCCTCCATTAGCATTATTTGATAACCAGATCAAATTACATGGGGAACGCATTTTGACATTGCAAATAGTCTGGGGATGTTGATTCCAGCAAGTTTGCTACTACCAAAAAAAGGAAAAAAAGACAATAAAACAACTCCCCAAATCACTTAGCTCTTTTTAGAGTAGAATCTGCGAAATGCCTCTGCTGTATAGTGGAGAAAAAGAAAAAAGCTGCAAAGAAGTATCAGGGATGAGCCTGTATATCTGTCTTGTGTGCGCTTATCAAAATGCTGATTGTATGCTCCAGATATACATCCTTTACCTTCACAAGAAAGCAAGTTCTGAAGACACAGAACAGATCTGAATCATCAGGGGAAAGTATATGTGTGATAGGAAAAGGGGGAGGGGTGAATAAACCCACTTTTTAAAGTTTTCTCTGTCTCCTCTCAATAGCATTTTTAGGTCAGAAAAAAAGTCAGAAGAAAATCTTACAGTGATTTTAATAAAGTTTCCCCCAGCAACCAGTTTGTTTTCAAGGAACTTGGCACAGTAAAACCGCTGATGGAAACTGGCTCCAGCAGTCTAACGTATCGTGGTTCCTTTAGCTTGTTCAGAATGAAGGAATGGAAAAGGCATTGACAGAAAAGTCCTGCTTTCCCTTCCCAAGTCTTGGAAGTGGATCTGCTCTTGCAGCTATAACAGTCAGTGTTTTCTGCCTGAATACTTACAGAGAATACTCCGACACATGAGGGTCTTGTCAGTGATGTTTGGCAAATAGAGTTGACCAAGTGTCATTGTAATTGCTGTGGGATCAGAGTGTGCAATGCAGATCAGAAGCAATGATGAGCTACGATCTAGCACCATGACTGAACACCAGGGGTCTAATTCTACTTTTGCCTTAAATTACCCTATTAAAGTAATTTGAGCTGATGAGTTTATAATACCACTAATGCTTTCATAAGTACTATAGACTTCCTCAGTTATAAGATATTGATATTCTTACTACAGACTTCTTATGAAAGGAAATCACCTACCCCTTCTGAATTTATGTAAAGAAAAAAGTAAACAGTTTTCTCAACTGATTTTTTCCTGTGAAAAATGTGCATTTCCATTATATTACAAATATTAGATGCCCTTCAAAAACACTTCTTTTTATCCTTTTCCCCAATATTGCCTGTGAATTTTTTTTATTTTGGAAAGCTGAAGCAGTAAGCACGGAAAATCCATGTGCTGGATTCTTCAGAACCTTTTCTCCTTGAGCAAGAGCAGCTTTCCAGAATATGAAAATTACTCTGTTGATGAACATCCTGTGTTTCAAAATACCTTTTTATTGCTATGTCACCACATAAATCATTAATTACTCTGTTATCATGAAAAAAATTAAATTCTTTCTGGTAATCAAGCTCTTTCTTTGCCCCCTGAAAACAGCTGTCATAACTGAGTAACACACAAATGACAGGTGAAGAAGCAGAATTTAAGGATAAAGGATGTTTCATTATTTTCCATAAGAGATTTCTGAAGTGAGTGGCTGTACTCTGGAAAGTTATAAATATCTGCTTATTCAAACAAATAATTAATATTCTTCAGAATAAACAGCTAAATTGTTTTATTGATTGTGCATTTATTAGGAGAACGACATGGGAAACATTCATTGGCAAAACCAGAAACATTCTGTAGCATACAGCATGGAAAAACCGCTGTCCTGCAAACATGGTGATCCAACATAAGGTAACACAGAAATCAGCGAATGAGTCTGTAATTCAGCTATAAAGAGATCCAAAGGCAAATCACTCAAATCACTTGCCTGCTCCTTCATTTCCCAATGCATGACTAAGAATAACTACTTTTGCTTAAAAGAGGATCACCATTTGTAGGCATTACTACTAGTAAACATTACCAAAAAAAACCAACCCACTAAAAGTTTCCAACAACATTGTCACTATCATTCTTCAAATCAAGGATCACTTTTAAAGAAGCTTAAAAAATTGAGGGATTGAGAACAGATATAAAAATGACCAGACATGACAGAAGAGACAGATCTGATCCCATTTTTGTTGTGCATCCAATTCCTGGGCCTCACAGCCTTTCCAGGGATCTGAACTTCACCATGTAACTTTCTAGGAACACTCTAAGATGTCTTTTTATTATGACTCCTCTGCCTGCTTGCAAAACATGAATATTTTCATTTTTCAGTTCTAAACACAAATAAAAAACAGTAAAAAAAATTCCTCCTGGAGAGGCGCAAAATGAATTTTGTTTCAATATAGTTAATAAAATGTTTCACTTTCACTCTGTTTTAAAACTGCCAAAAAGTAAGTTTTAAAAAGTTGCTTTTGAATATTTTTTAAAAACATTTATAGAAAACTAATAGATTTTTCCTAACATTTTTCCATTTGAAAGGTCTTTTTGTGATGAATTAGTATTTGGATAAAAAAAATGATTCTTTTTCCTTTCCCTGATCTTCAGCTGGTAAAAAGTTATCTAATTAGAGTAAGGTCAGATTATACTTGCAGAGAATACTGCTTTTGTCTCTAAACATTTAGCCCACAGATCTTTCACCAGTCCTGTTAAATGTAGCTACAAGCATGCCTGTGATGCATGCATCAGGAGGGAAATACAGGCACTTTGGCGACTCAAAACATGAGAAGGGCAGTTTCAAAGTGTACTCCTGGACTACCTCTTCTAGAGAGAGCGGGGAAACAGGGAACAGAAAAATTTGTTTAACTATTTCACATTTAAATAAAAACAATGTGATTTGACTTTTGGTTGACTGTTCAGACACGTTCCTGTTTCCCAAACCCTCTCATTCATTCACAGCAGATTAGCCACTGGCCTTGGTGGACATAGGGCCCTCTAAAGTCAGTGTCAGGCTCTCTGTTGACTGCAGTGGGTTTTCTTATATATCCCTGTAAGAAGCTGATTTGTTAGAATCTTTGAAGGCTGCTATTCTTTGCAAGACAAAATATGAATGTCACCACAAGAACAACCTCCCTCATTTCTAAAATGAGAGACCAATAATAAATGCTTCAAAAGATGACTGCTGGTAAGACATCTAAGAACAGGCATAAAGTCAGGGAAGATTTTGTTTTCCTTCCTTTTATTTATTCTTGAGGGGACAGAAAGAAATCCTGCAGCCTTTGAAAAGATCAGGGGAGAGTGATGGATCAGGATTGAGGTAATACTTCCTGCATTTGAAAAACAACGTCTGAACAGTTCTCTGAAGGATGTATTGTAAATTTCAAAATTAAGCACTTTTTTGAAGAATTATCTTAAAATTTTATCTTCATCTTTCTTTCTGCTCATAATCTACTGTCTACTTTTCATACTTCTACTGAATCCTGAGGGCTTACCATACATATTCAGCTCACAGGAAATCTCATTATCTTTCAATGCTAGGCATCCCATCCCATTGTTGTGCCAGCAACACAGGTTACTTCTATAAGATTCTGTATAGTATGTTATTTCCTACTGCTGGATGTACATGAATCATTCAAACAGGAGAATATAGCAGTTCCTCCTGTGGCCCGTTTATTTACAGAAGTCAAAGTTTTGTATACCAGCAACACAGCACGTTATGTGCCTGGGAAAAATCTTGGCAGAAGAGAAGAATTACAAAAAGCATCCAAACTGGGAAAGTTTCTGTTCAGCACTTTGAAATGTGAACTCTCTGTGATCTATTCAATTTGTTCCAAGACTGAAATGCTTTCAAATGAAAAAAAACTGTAAATGGAGCTCCAATCACCATAAGTGGCAGCAGAGAATCATTAAGAATGACAAGTGGAGTATTTTTATAGTATGTTTAGAGAATTCTTGAACATGCACAATACTTTTCAGCTTTCTTTATGCCCCATATAACTGCCAAGTCTTGCTGATGAGATTGCATGCTTTGCTATTGCTTTCCTAGTGCAGTACTTTGAATGAAAAGGAAACAGCTTGAAGCTGCTTCTTCTGCTCTAAATGTTGCCTGGGTCTTGAACAGAGCAGCATCAGAGCTGTGTCTACCAGCCAGTGACCAAACACTAAAAAAGCACTTAGCTGGATACTGGAGTTTCTCACCTGCTCAGAAAATGGGCCACATCTTCACAGAATAACTAACCAGATAGACAGCAATGAGTGAGCCCTTGCGAACCTCAGAGCTGAGCACAGAACTACAGTACTGTGCAATACACCTAACAGACTACATGTTAAGGTAGCACCCTGTGACCTGATGTAACACAAGGAAACTGAGAAAGTTGCGGTAAAATGCACACCAGCCAAAAACCAGACTGTAGAACTGCTAGGCAGTAATGCTCGGAAAGGTGTTCACAGTACAGCATTGTAGTTTACCATTGTAAATATATGTAAAAAGCAAATAGTTATGTGAGTGAGCTACATTCACTAAAAAAAAAAAAAAAAAAAAAGAGAGAAAGAAAAAAGAAAAAGGGAGCATCTGTTAGGATAACATCTCTCATAATTTGCTGATCTGCATAACATTCTGTAGATGGCAGTGTGGGTAAACCGTCTCTGAATGCATAATATTGCAGAGCTTGCCTTCTTTGCATATATAAGACAGCAATAGCTAGGCTAGCACAGACAGACCTTGTCAGTAAGAAAACACAGGGCATTTTTGGAAACAGAAATCAACTGAACATTCACATGGTGAAGACCTCCTGGGACACATCTGCTTTCTAAACTGCAGCTAGGTTAGATCCCTGTTCTTGCTCTTCTTTTACATACTATGACAAATCTAATTTGAGTCATCTGGGACACACCTAATATTAATACCTGTACTTATACAATGGCTTACAGAGCTGCACAATGCATGCTAGGAATAACTGCAGAATGGCTTCAGATAGCTGCTGCTCCCCTCCCACTGCTTGGGATCAAATTCAAGGCACAGCTTTGGAGCTAAAAGTCTTATTACATTTCTGATCTTTGGAATTTTATAGCTGCAGATCAGGTCCTCTCTTAACTGCAGATCTGGGATTTCCAGACACATACATGGGATTCATAGCCATGCAGCTGGCATGTCAGCCTAGCCCTGACCAGTTTCAGTAGAGAAAAACTAACTAGTTTTTGTCTGGTTTCTTTTCAGAACAATTTCCAGGTCCTAAAGTGATGTCCCACACCATTTCATTGTTGTACTGGTATTAAAACCAACATGACAAAATGAAAAAGCCTGATGCATACTATATTTCCAACAGGAGTCTGAACTGAATGCTTTAAAGCCCTTTTTGCAATGTACCTATATGTCACAGTAAATGTAGGAGTTTTGAAATGTTTAGAGCCATTTAAAGCAATAGCCAAAACACAAACTTGAGACAAAGGCTCTTTCTTAATTTCTTTCCTCTGCCAAATAAGAGTCCTCATATTTTGGGGAAAGGTTCTGTTGGTCTTAATCTTTAAAGATTATCATAATCTCCAATCAATTTTGGTGTCCAGACCAGGACCCCGGGGTCAGGCAGTAGCTCAGCTGTAAGGCAGTGGGCACGGGAGCTCCAGTAGCACCCAGCAGCAGACCCTCAGCCTAGAGCAGCTCCCATGGAAATGGGTGTCAGCCCAGTTGCAGGCCTCCCCACAGTGCTGCTGGGAACCCTCACCGCAAGGCCACCAGTGGGAAGGGGACAGCTCTCAGCCAGGCTCCCAGGAGAGGAGGGATGTGCTCGGGGCCAGGTGCATTTCTGGCAAAAGTCAACCCTGTATAATGTGGCCCTTATTTTAAAGGTGAGCAAATACAGAATGTGTTGGTTCTCTGTTTAGTCGTTCCTCCAGTAAGCAGGATGCTAGAGAGTTGCATCCAAGTGTTTATTTGAACTCTGAACAGTTCAAGGACAAATGAGGCATGTCTGGCTCCTTGTTTCCTAGTTTGGCTCATCCTTACTTTGTTTGAGATTAATGCTGACCTGACACTGATTTATCAATGAGAGCAGTGGTTCTGCTCTACCAAGCTAGCATTGATGGAACACAAACAGTGTAAGACATCCACTTTTGCAATATAAACACAGGCCATGAAATCCTTTTAAAGAAGAACTCATTCATAAGATGCAGAATGTGCGCCTGAAATGAATTGATCTATAATATTTAGTGATGACGATTGATTTCTACCCAGAGGCAGGACACAATTCACCAGTCTTTGTATCACATTACGTAGCATCTCCATTCTATTCATGTCAAATTGTCAGACAGACAAAAATGAGAACTTTAGGTGCCTGAAAGACAGAAATACTCTTCATTGCCAGCATGCTGTTTTCTTTTCTCTACAAATTCTAAATGTTAAAATGGGCAAGTTCATATATTTAAAATAAAAAGGTGAGCTGAGTATTTTCAGGTTTAGCAAGTGGAATAGCACAAGTACTGGTATATCGTACTTATGAATGTAGGATGCAGTTTCCCCAAAAAGAGATTTTGACCTGAGACAAGAGGGTCTTTCCTCATCTTGTGAAAAATATTAAGGTGACTTAGCACAATCCAAGCTTCAGCTTTCCATTTCAATTTAAAGTTGGCATATTCATAAACCCAATACACCTGGTGAATTGATCCCTCACTGACATTCATTCAAGGAAATGATATGTTTCATGAAACTCAATCCAGATCCACCAACACCGCATGTGGTACTTGCTTTTCCCACACAAAATCTGCATCTAAAGTTGACCTTAGTTACAAAGGGTTCTTGGGAGGTCAGACTGGCTGCTTCTGTGGGGAACGGACACAGCCTTCCCCTGTACTAGCATTGTCTTTGAATTTAGCTGCTATGTTTCTACTGTTTACTGAGTTAAAACTCACAATATCACAGACGTCTTCTATTATTGCTGTTGCTTTATTTTTGTTGTAAGTATTCATCTAATCTAATAAGCAGAAAACTTAACTGCGGAGGAGAAAAAGGTTAAAACTTTGTCTCAAGTTATTTGTTACTCTTTTTCTTTAACATCCAGCAGGAAAGGTTTTAAAGTATCTTTAGGTATAACTCAAAGAACACAACAAGCCGACTCAGTAGGGTATTTCAAAATAAGGCAGCATGGACATATTTGTGTAAGCAACCTTCTCCTGCTAGGCATTCATACTATGAAATATTTATCAGAAAGTCAATTCCTGCTCCCATATGATTTACCCATAAATCACCTACCTCCTCTTCTTCCTCCAGCAAACTTCTTAGTCCTAGCCTGGCTTTTAGAAAATTTCTCTGAATTACCTAGATACTTATTTGACTACTGGATTTCTAGTTGCTCACCCCTTCATATCTCCCTGACCTCAGGGAGTTTTGCATAGGGAAAGTACCAGAGCGGAGACTTGCTGGTGAGAGGGCCTGCTGATACCTTTGATTGGTTACGTCACGAAATACTGTCCCCTCCTCTCACTTCAGCTCATGCCAGACTGGTCAGAGGCATAGTGATACTCTCACTGCTTTGATGTCAGCTGAGGTTGCCTCACACTGTTAATGACAGACAAAACTCAAAGTAGTTTTGCTGTTCAGAAGTAACCTGTTTGATGGTATGAATCCCTAACATTGGGACAAGGTTTAGGTAAAACTTAATGTTTGTGATGCCTCTGTTCATTTAAAAAGAAGTAAAAATTAGAAATACAATTAATTTTGCAAGGTTGTGCTCAGGACGTAACTCAGCATGAAAACATTATAGACATTTTAGTAAACGGTTTTTGTTGTTCCTTCTGACAGTCAAGATCTGTATCTCCATAGTTAGCACAGCATTTGTGTTTGCTTCGCTTTAACTGACACTCTGCTCACCACCCCTGGAGCTGGCTCCTCGTAAGTATTTTTTAAAAAATTAACTACGTGTTTTTTCTATATTCAGATAAGTTTTTTTAGTCTTGGTGTCTTTCATTTTCTAATAGCCATCTGCTCGCGTTACTTCTTGATGAAGTTGCTGGGTCACTCATAAATACAATAAACGTTTGTTTGGGTTTTTTTTTTTTTCCAAAAAGACCCAAAGTATATATCTGTATATTGCCAGTGGAATAAAATTTGCACAGACCTCCTCTTAACTTCCTGTACGGAAAGGAAGTTTAATGACACCTGCTAAGGGTCTCTGCCTGAGTTAATCGATACTAAATATACAAATATAAAATAGAAGCAGGCCTTGAAATTTTCAGTTAACAAAAGCAAACAGAAGACGTAACTCCCTATGTTAAAGCTGAAAGTCAATGCCTGGCTACTCTGATTTTTAAGGACTGTGGATCATGTGCCACGACTTCTCCAGATTCCCACTGAAAACACAAAATTACTGTTACTTTTGATGACACACTGGCCAAGGCGAACAGCTCTGGGGCGGGCACGTCCGGGGCTTTCCTGAGGTGGGAAAAGCATGGGCAGCGCAAGGTCCCACCACGAGCCGGCAGCAACGGTGTCCGATTTAAACAAGGCATAACTGCTATAACTGTCACTCACCGAGGCGAACAGCTCTGGCGTGGGCACGTCTGCAGCGCAGCCAGGTGATGGAGACAAAAAGGGTTTTTTCCCGAGCTTTTCTGGGGTGGGGAAAGGCCAGGGCAGTGCAGGGACCCGCTGGGAGTCACAGCAACAGCACCTGCCTCCACTCCCGTAAAAAGCAGCACTATAGAACAAGAGCGTGGTGACCAGGATGGGCAAACAGGGCTCAGCTGGTGAGAGGGAAGCTTAGCCATGGTGTCTGCTTAGCAGAAAGCTACATCCTCTGTACTTGCCAGAGCAGACATAGCCACACAGATAGCACTCCCATGGAAACATATAGCCACCCAGGTCTCAGGCTGCAAGGAGTGCCACAACTTTACACTGCTTATGGATGGTAGTAAGGATGACAGCTGTGTGAGGTGTGACCAGGTGGGCAATCTGTTCAGCCTGGTGGTAGAGCTAAGAGAGGAAGTAGAGAGACTGAGGAGCATCAAGGAGTGCAAGAAAGAAACAGATTGGGGGAATCATGCTCTGGCCTCTCTGAGAGAACAACAGAGACAGACACCAGAAAAAACGCAAGATCAAGGGATTCCCATTTCCTCCCCCTGCCAGGCTGAAGGCAGTGGCCAAATGGAGAGCTCTGAATGGAGGCAAGTCTGTCATAGGGGCAGCAAGCTAACCCCCTCATTGCCCACCTCCCCTACGCAGGCGCCTCTGTACAATAGGTATGTTTACTGGAACAGGCTGCCCAGGGAGGTTGTGGAGTCTCCTTCTCTGGAAATTTTCAAAACCCGCCTGGATGCAGTCCTGAGTAATGTGCTCTAGGCAATCCTGCTTTAGCAGGGGAGTTGGACTAGATGATCTCTAGATGTCCCTTCCAACTCTGAAGATTCTGTGATTCTGTGATTCTGTGATTCTGGATGAGGTAGGCCAGCCCATGGATGATGTGGAAGACAGCCAACTACACCAGAGGAGTTGACAGGACCAGAAAGGCCTACCCCCTGTTTAATGACCTCCTCCACAATGAAGAAAAAGCAGGTTGTATTTGTGGGTGACTCCTTTCTGAGGGGAACAGAGGGTGAAATATGCTGGGCAGATCCTCTTCACAGGGTAGTCTGCTGCCTCCCTGGGGTCTGGGTTAGGGACATCACTAGGAAACTTCCTAGCCTGGTGTGGCCCTTGGACTTACTACCCACTGCTGCTCTTCCATATGGGTGGTGACAAAATGGCAACACATAGTCCCAGGGTGATTAAAAGAGACTTCAGGGTGTTGGGACAGTTAGTAAGGGAATCTGGCATGCAGGTTATCTTTTCTTCTCTTCTTCCAGTTATAGGCAGTGACTTTGGAAGAAACAGACATGCTCAGTCTGTTAATACGTGGCTCCATGGGTGGTGTCACTGCCACAATTTTGGTTTTACTGAGAATGGGATGGCCTACACGGCACCAGGCTCGCTGGTGTCAGTTGGGGTTCATCTTTGTCAAACGGAGAAGATGGTCTTTGCTCATGAGCTACTGGGGCTCATTGACTGAGCTTTAAACTACACTTGATAGGGTAGAGAGGTACTATCAGGCTTGCTCATGACAAGCCAAGGGATGACACACCAGGGTTTGAGGGATCGTTCGATAGCGAGGGCCCTCAGCCTGTTGCTCTGAGGTGTGCTGGGTACACTTCAGCACACTCTAAGTCTTATAGAAACAAGCCAGGGGCTCCTGAGGCAGTAGGAGCCAATGGGGAAAAATGGGTAAAACACCTCAAAGGAAGGCCACCTGAAGAGCAGCACAAAGGGTTTGCAGCCACTCCAGCCAGTAAGTCAGCTTCAATGGGGACCCAGCTTAAGTGCCTCTATGCAAACATACATGGCATGGGGAACAAAGAGTTAGAGGTGTGCGTATGCCTCCAGGGTTATGATCTCATTGGTGTCATGGAGATGTGGTGGGATGGCTCCTATGACTGGAGTGTTGGCATGGAAGGATACAGGCTCTTCAGGAAGGACAGGCAGGGAAGACAAAGAGGGTGTGTCACCCTCTATGTCAATGAATAGCTGGAGCGCATGGAGCTCCACCTGGGGATGGATGAAGAGCTGACTGAGAGTTTATGAGTCAGGATTAAAGGGAATGCAGGGGCAGATGACATTACAGTGGGGGTCTGCTACAACCCATATGACCAGAATGACAGAGCAGATGAGGCCCTCTATAGATGGATAGACGCAGCATCACATTCACAGGCCCTGGTCCTCATAGGGGACTACAGCCACAGTATCTGTTGGAGGGACAACACAGCAGGGCGCAGGCAGTCCAGGAAGTTCTTGGAATGCATCAATGACAACTTCCTTGTCCAAGTGGTAGAGCAGCCAATGAGGAGAGGAGCTATGCTAGACCTTGTCCTTACCTTAGGAGGGGCTAGTGGGGAATGTCAAGCTCAAGGGTAGCCTTGGCTGCAGTAATCATGAAATGGTAGAGTTCAGGATCCTTAGGGCAACAAGGAGGGTGTGCAGCAACCTTACTACCTTGGACTTCTGGAGAGCATACTTTGGCCTCTTGAGAGACCTGCGTGGTAGGGTTCCATGGGATAAAGCACTGGAGGAGAAAGGGCCCTAAGGAAGCTGGTTAGTATTCAGAAAGTCAACTGTATCCTGGGCGGCATCAGAATAAGCGTGGCCAGCATGTCAAGGGAGGTGATTCTTCCCCTCTACTCTGCTCTTGTGAGACCCCACCTGGAGTGCTGTGTCCAGCTTTGAGGTCCTCAGCACAAGAAGGACATGGACTTAGAGTGGATCCAGAGGAGGGCTATGAAGATGATCAGAGCGTTGTAGCACCTCTCCTAGGAAGACAGGCTGAGAGAGTTGGGGTTGTTCAGCCTGGAGAAGAGAAGGCTCTGGGGAGACATTATAGCAGCTGGAGGCTCCCCCTCTGGAGACATTCAAAACCTGCCTGGACACCGTCCTGTGCAACCTGCTGTAGGTGAACCTGCTCTGGCAGGGGAGTTGGACTAGATGATCTCCAGAGGTCCTTTCCAACCCTGACCATTCTGTGATTCTGTGAGAAGTGATTTAAAATATATATAAGGAAGAAATTTTTCACTCTGAGGGTGGTGAGGCACTGGAACAGGTTGCCCAGAGAAGCTGTGGATGCCCCATCCCTGGAAGTGTTCAAGGTCAGGCGGGATGGAGCTTTGAGTAAGCTGGTCTAGTGGCAGATGTCCCTGTCCATGGCAGGGGTGTTAGAAGTAGCGGATCTTTAAGGTCCCTTCCAACCCAAACCATTTTAAGATTCTATGAAATAATAATTTTAGAAAGTAATATTATGAATTTTTTGCCAAGATAAAAACCAGAATTTATCTGAGCAAAACTTCTTATCTTCCAGTGGCATTCCTTTTATATTCAAACATTTGTGCCAACTGCCTTGAAGTTTTTATTGACTTTGAGAAGACAGGAGTGGGGATTTAGTCTCACTGCCTTTTATTAGATTTACCTGTATGTCATGGTGGTTTTTTAGCAATGTTACTGAAAGATCAGTTGTAATTAAAATAATTATGCAGACACAGAATGCACATATTTTAATAACAGACTTTTTTCTTCACGGTTAAGATTTTATTGCCTTTTGAAACATGACAATGATGGGATAAAACTAAACATGCAGTTGCAAATATGTCTGAAATTTATTTCTAGTTATTTACACTAACAGTTTTGTGTCAGTTTAGGTGCCTTTTCTTATTTAGGTTTGAGGAAAGCATTTTTTTATTTGGTTGGGTTTTTTTCTCATATGATTGAAAGTGTCTGGTAAATTACATGTTAAATTTTTATGACTGCAGCAAAAAATTTGAATCCTACTTAAGTTTCTCCTGATTGGCTTGCAGGAAGAATATAGCAGAGATGCATCTCATCAGTTAGTCATCTGCATGCTCTGTCTTTGTAAGATTTTTCATTAATGCATGAATACTGTCCCCAGCTAGGTTGAAATCCATTCTAAACTGACTTCTTTTAAGAAATAGTTTCCCTACTTTCTTTTATACTCTGTACATAGTTCTTTCACATTGACAAAGACTTTATGATTGATTTTGATAAACCATTAAATCGGGAACATTCATAGAAGGTAGCCTAGTGATAAAATCAATAGATTTACTCACAGGTCTTCAGATTTTTAATCAGGAAGCAGATTCTCTATAAACTTGTAAACAAGTGAAAAATCAGTACAGCAGTCTTACATACAAACTGGGAATCAGTTCTAAAATATAATCACTTGTCTTGTAGAGTCTTGTATTATTTTGGAAGAAGTAAAACTGGGAATCCATGTAACTACTACTAGTGACCATAAAAGTCAGGGCTCAGGACCAGCCTGACCTGACCTTCACACATTAAAGAGGCAATATATGACTAATGTTCAAACACTTGGGAAATGACTGAATGACTTGTTCTCCTGTAGTAAAGCTAGGATAAACTCCACAATACTTTTCATATAGGAAAAAAATCTTTCTTTTCCAAGATGATGTCAGCTAAGCCACACTGAACAATTTAATTTCTCACCCACAGCAAGCTCTATATGTTAAGTATTATAAAAGACACGTGTTCCACACAGTCATTTCTTCTGGTTCAATCTTCTGTTACTTTTTAGTCCAGAATGGTTACAAGTTATTTACATCAACTAGGAGAAATATACTGATTATCCATATACAGTATACCTATTATGTATGCAGGGCTGGTCTTTCCTGAGTTAGTGTTACTTGCCATTTATATCATGTTCTGGTTTTGTTTCATAAATAACATCTTCCATCAAATTGACAAGTCCTTTTTCTTTAACTTGCTTCCATAATAAATATTCCACCTCTTAAATCTGTTTTCATTAGCAAAGACATAGGCAAGGCAGAAAGGGCTTCTTTGTGGGCAGAAGACACTTTCATTTTCTGTAGCTATTGTTGAATGTTTTTATTTGTGTTTTTACATCACTTCAGTATAATGCATCTTATTATGACTGACAGGTCTGTAATGGGATTTTTTGCTATTGTCATGAGGTTTCAGAAGAAAGAAACAAGTTTTGCCAGTTTTGACCTGTAAGCATTTGTCAACATTGGACTTATAAATTATTGTATATCTTTCAGGTACAGGTTTGTTACCAGACATAAGCAACAACCCTGTAACTGATCCATTTTGGATTGTTCACTTTTCTGAAATTATTTTCTCTGTTTAGATCTTTAGTGATATTTCTGCTTATCTGGTTTGACACCAGAGACACAATTTCTACTTACACAAGGAGTATGGTGTAAGGCTTTTTTTTAACTACCTCCAGGCTTTGCTTACTTTTTGATTCCATGGAGATGATGTGTCTTCTAGCTTATCAAGCTTTCAAACAGAAAACAATGTATTAAGTATAATATGACAGTATTTTTAAATTTTATATCAAGTTAATAAAGCCAACAAAACCACAAAAAAACAACAATGAAATCAGTTTTTGTTGGACCAAAAATATGATTAATAATCTTGGGTTTTGAAGTTGAAAAAGACTTAGATGTTTGTCTAAGCATTTTTTCTTGGAATTTTCTATCAAAAACTCTCAGAAGAATATATTCTTTACTTGTATTTTTTGCAAATCAGAAGGTTTTGGTTTAGATAATGAAAAATGCATTGGAAATTTGGGTTGGTTCAGATTAGAATTAATCTGAATATTACAATAATATTATTGTTCACTGTGTTGAAAAAAGTTGATGGATGTTGACCAGTTTCCAAGGAAAAGGCATATGTATCAGAAGAAAATCCTTTTCTGAATAACATGTGGTTAATGTACTTTAGTGATTTCAGCAGATTAGCTAAGGACCAAAAGGCAGAATCAGAGAAGAAATTACTTTCACTGATGGAGGCATTCTCTCCCAAGCAGGTTGAAGCTATGATGGGAAATTCATAGACCTGCCATTTATGATTAAACAGTCGTGCTGTTAAACAGTGTACGTTTTTATTTCAAATCTATTATTTTTGTAATGCACCTTGAAGCTAAATGGATTTTTAAAATCAAGTTGAAAATCCCAAGAGTTATGACTTAGCGTATCCGGGTGCTTGATGATTGCTTCACACTTCTGCAAAAACAAACTCAGATGAGAAAAGCCCGGTTCCATATCTCTATTGTGTGTTCTGTCTGCCAGGTTGTATTTCAGTCAGCATTGCCCTTTGCTTTAAACAGTGCAATTAAAAGGTAATTACCTGACAAATAGTAAGTGATATAGAATAGTAATATATCAAATGGGAAAGCACAATATCCAATTATTAGGAAGCTGTTCACCCCCTTAGATAATCATCAGCAGCAAATAAGCCAACAAGCGATCAATCAAGTGCTTCATCTGAAAATGCAGAAGGTCTGGAATGAACATAAGAGCCAGTGCTTTATGCTGCTCCATTTCTAAAGGTAAAAAAAAAAAAAAAAAAAAAACAAACAAAAAAACCCAAAAAACCCCCAAACCCAAAAACCTAAAACAAAACACAAACCAAAAAAGCACACACGGAGGTTAATTTCAGACACGATCAAAATACTACTTTTTGCAGACCAGAGATAAAAACCTAGCTGACATATACTGCACTGAAGGATGCCATAGTAAATGCACAAGCAGCAGTCTGTTTTACCATACAGAACATTTCAGAAAAGTAGACTTGAAATCAGCTGGGAAAGAGCTGAGTACACAATGTATTTCCAAAAAGATGAAAATATCATAATTCTTGCATTTTTTTCAAAAGTGACAGGAAAAAAAAAAAAAAAAAAGACCAACTTGTTTTCTTTCAAACAACTACCAGAGAACTACCAGAGAAAGATAAAGCAGAGAGCAGGCACACTTCATGCTACCTTATTTAGTTTTTTCCATCAGGAGACAGACAGAAAATACTACCTAGTTAGCAGTTGCACATACGAAGTGGCTAGTTGTTCATTAATACCTGAAAATACCTGTGTGAGCTATGTGATACCACCCACAAATTTGCATGATGCTCAACTATAGCAATGTCTATAAAGAGTTGTACATATATATGAGCATGATGCTATTGTACATGCTTTGCAGAGCTATAACCCTTCTACTTAGTTTTGTATTGGATTTTGCCAGGTAAGGGATACAGTAAAAGAAGAATGAACAAGCATTTAAGCTTTGCATGTAAAATAAACAAGATTTCTTGGCACCAACTATTTGGTTGACGTTTTATAAGTCGGGCTACTCCAGTGCTCTGAAAAGAAGTGAATCACTACCTGTCATCAAGACCTGATGTAGTATACTATGCTGAGAAGCTTCCCAGACCCTGTTACAGAGCCAGTGCTAATGAGAGGGGATGTACAATGGCAACCTGCCCTCCCTTTCTCCCCCTGTAAATCTTTATTTACTGTTCTGTGTCAGTCTACATGTTCATTTTCAAGCACCAGTGGCTTCTGAAACAAAGCTAAGATTTTGCATACAGTTGATATTTGTAGTTTTGTTTCAGGGGAAACCACATCTTTTTAAGGAAACCACCTCAAAATTCACAAGGCAATTGCTTGGATAGCTAGATTTACCTGAGAGGGTAAGGTTTAGAAAAAAATACATTCAAATTTTTAAGTGTACATTGTAATGTAAATGGTTTATGTATGCTTTTTCTTGTAAAAAATATGCTCATATAGATGATTCTTCCTTACTTTTGCCAATGATTGCATATCATTTCTTGACAATAGTAAGGTGGCTGTCACTGTGTTTGAGTTTCTATAATGTCTGGTAGAGCTGAGTGTTCACTCTCTGAGGAAACCACACAGCATTAGAATGTATACTTCTACTTAAAGCCATTACTTTATCTGCAAAACAGAATCAATGACATAAACCTTTTGCTCTGGAGTAAAGCCATTCTGACAGGTCATGTTGTGTTTTGAGATCAGTTATTTCAAATACTTTGATATTGTATTAAGTCATATGACGGTGCAAAGGGCCTAAAATATTTTGGTCAGGAGGAATGGATTTTTTTTTTTTTAACAAAAAAATTTGAAATATACAGATTTAACTTTTACAAATGATGAATTATGACTCTGAAAGGGACTTGTCTGCTGTGGAATGGAATTTCATCCCCTCACAGTTTTTATCCCACAAGTGCTGGATTCAAGGTATGTTATTTTAGCATGTGTTATTCCTTCTGACTAGTTAGTGTTTTTAAAGCTCAGAACTATAAATTTTTCTGTTGATGACATACTAAACTTAATTCCCTAGAAGAAATCATTGTTCACGTAGTTGCCTTGCATACATACACACATATAAGTTTTGGGGTTTTTTACCTGATAGAGACATGTATATTAGAGAAGACTGAGTTCATCTCCTTATAGGTGGTAACTATTTGGCTTTGATATTAATTCTGATTAGTAACACATGGAGTGAGTTCATATCAGATAGCAATTTGCTAACTACCCTGATAAACAAGAAGAGAGTGAATGAACCAGCTATTTCAATGCTTTCCCCATGGTTTGCAATGTTTGGTTCCCATTTACTAGGCCATTAAGCTCAATTAGGAACCTGTCAGTCAATCTCTTGAAACCTCCTTATCTGTCAAAGCAGCCTCCTCAGTGTCTTTTCAGTTTCCTCCCTCAGACATGTGAATGAGTTTCAAAGAATTAGTGTTGCTATTTACTGATGTTAATGTTTTCTTCTTCATTACCCACAATAATACTTGTTGGCTTCTTCATCCTGAAGTCCAGCTATGCTCTGTCTGACATATGAATAGCAAAGCCTAAACCTAGTACTCTGACAGGAACCAGCCTAACTACATTTGATTCACAAGCAAATAAAATATCCTGAAATTTAAAGCAGTGTTGCACTTAAATTCAGAAGTGCATCTCTGCACCAAGACTCCATACCAGACTGATACCACTTTGTACATGTACATGCAGGTGGCAATGAAATAAGGCAGAGGAATCCAACATAATGATGTGTAGCAAAATCATATCCCCGAAATTATGGCAGTTAGAGGAAGAGATTGCCTAAGGAAATGGGATAACTTTTTTGAAGTACAGTTAATTTATCCAATTTGGCTTTATAAAGGATGACATTTTCAATATATACAGCTTCGAAACATAGCGATAAAAGAAAAGCGATAACTGAAGAGTAGTGGTGCAAGTACAGTGTCAGCAATGCCAAAACAGCTATTTTACTTTAAAATACATTAATTGATATAAAATATATTAATTGATTAAAATACATTATTGATGTAAACCAACTGGAAAATACCAACATACAGGAAGCGAATGGAAGCATATAGACAGTGTAAGACATATAAATACTGATTAAATTGGTAAGGTTACCTGGAGTTGTATGAATAAAAAGAATATTAAGTCACAGAAATAGTACTGAATGTTTCTGGGATAATTAAATACCTCACAAGTGTGTGAAATCTGTACTGGTGTACAAACTTGATGATGACAAAATTATGAAAAATATGAAAAAAAAAGGAATGAAATTGCTGTGCTATAAGAAGGCATCAGTGGCAACACTAGGCAAAACATAATGATGCCTAAGTGTTGGAGAAGAATGATAAAATATGAAGCAGACAAGTAATAAGAGTTGCAGGAAGTAAAGAAAATAATCTCAGTGTAAGATTTTATTGTAGCACTTTAAAAGGAAATTAAGCAGAAACTTTTAGTTTAGTCAGAAAATCTTAAGACATACATAGAGATGCAACAATACTACAAGCAAAGTGAGTAGTTAGAAAATAAGGAGGTTTTTTTTTCAGAAAGTTGGAGCATAAGGATTAGAAAAATGTAGTGACAGATGAATAAGGCTTGACTGATTTTTTGGAAAGAACTGTGATAAAAAGGCACCTTTTGCAACATGGATTGACAAAAATTAAGTTTGAGTCTAGTATGTAGCTTAGAGTGAAGCAATTGAAAATGTACATGGAGATATATGAGCAAGAATGAGAAAAATACCTAACTGGAAAGCATGAGAAAATAACAGAATTCACAATTAATGATTAAAGCATTCAGCAAGCTTTCATGCTCATCTCAGAATAAATTGACAAAAATGGTAGTATATCGTGGTAGCTTGACCCTGGCTGGATGCCAGGTGCCCACTGAAGCTGCTCTATCACTACTCCTCCTCAGCTGGACAGGGGGAGAAAAAATATAACGAAAGGCTGATGGGCCAAGATAAGGACAGGGAGAGATTATTCATCAATTACCCTCACAGGCAATACAGACTCGACTTGGGGAAAATTAATTTAATTTATTACCAATCAAATCAGAGTAGGGAAATGACAAAAAAAAATAAATCTTAAAACACCTTTCCCCCACCCCTCCCTTCTTCCCAGGCTCAACTTCATTCCCAATTTTCTGTACATCCTCCCTGCCAGTGGCACAGGGGGATAGGAAATGGGAGTTGCAGTCAGTTCATCACACATTGTTTCTTCCATTCCTTTCTCCTCAGGGGGAGGACTCCTCACACTCTTACCCTGCTCCAGCATAGGGTCCCTCCCGTGAACTTGTCCAGCATGACTCCTTCCACAGGGTGCAGTCTTTCAGGAACAGATTGCTCCAGCATGGGTCCCTTACAGGGTCAGAAACAGCAAACCTGTTCCAGCCTGGGGTCCTCTGTTCTGGATTTGCACAGTTGTAAGAGCTATGAATGAATGAATAAACTTCCACAAAACCTTTATGTGGGAGGTTCTATAAAAATTTAGTACCGTACAAATACATATCTGTTTTCTTCAGTTGCTAGTGAAAGGTATGATCATAATGCATTACCATTCACCTAAGCTGCAGATAAACGATAAAGCATTCTAATTCTGCATGGAAATATGGTAAGGCAGTACTCCATGGAACAGTTCTGAAAAATTTTCTTGGCATTCAGTTATTTACTTTATATAGAAATTATTCACACCTTAATAAGATGGTAATTATTTTCATGCAGAAGTTAGGTTGCTACATAACAATTACTTCATACAAACAATCTTACTTGTAAAAAGATACATCATTATTTCTCCTCTGTAGAACAAGATTAGTAATTACTTTTTATCTATAGTGATCCACAGTAAACATGAAAATAATTATTTTATATTCTGATACTTACTTTGAAAAACTCTATGAAATTGCAGGATATTTTTGCTCTGCAACAGAGTCCTGATTTTAGGTAAAACAGGACCGATTTTGTTCAGTAACTTTACCTTTTATCAAGGCCTCTTCTAACTACTGAAATTGACAGCATGTTGTGCATAAACTGTTTGTTCTCAGAGTGATAAGACCTATGTTTATAGTTGATGCCAAGGAATGGTACACAGAGAGACTCTTGCTTAGACTTACTGCTATAACACCCAAGGCCAGCTAACTTGGTTATCTGCCCCATTGGAGGGTCGGAAGTGGAAAAGTGTAGAGGGGTCGCACCTGCGGAGAGGAGTGGACAGGACAGGTGACCTCAAACTGACCCACGGGGTATTCCATCCCATCTGCACGATGCTCAGTATAAAAGCTGAGGGACCAAAGTGTCAGTCTCTTTTTCTTCAATGGTCAGCATCTGAGGAGGACTCTGTTCATCTGTCTTTGATCCTGATCCTGAATCCAGATCCTGAATCCAGTTCCCATCCCTCACTGTGTCCAGTCTGGGACTTCCTCAGTGCCAGCCTGTGACGTGATTGTCATCCTGGGAGCTTGATAAGGTTTTGTATATTTTTCATTATTTTCTTCTTTATTTTATTATTAATATTTCATTAAAGTAGTTTAGTTCCTTCTAAACTCATAAGTGTCCCTCTCCCTCTCCCTCTCCCTCTCCCTCTCCCTCCCCCTCCCCCTCTCTCTCTCTCTCTCTCTCTCCTGCTTCTCTCTTTGAAGAGAGGTAGGGGGGAGCATCTGCCTTTCACAGATGTAGACGGTTCAGGGGGGAGCATCTGCCTTTCACAGATGTAAACGGTTCAGCCCAAACCATGACAAACAGAAGCTGAAATCTGCTTTACCTAAGGACCACTCACTGTTCCTGTTTAATCCAGGACAGGAAGAATCAAAGCATTACAAAGAATTTCATGTTCTTTTTTTACAAAAGCATTTGACTCACATGCTTGATGTAATCTGACACTTTTAACTTGCTTTATGTTGCAATTATGTCAGCATTTTTATCATAACAAATGCTTACCAATATATCAGAGAGAACTCTCCAAGTTTTAGGAAACCAGCTGCCAGCTGCGGCTTGTGTGGTTCTGACTGATAACCAGATCCCTACATTCCCCTGAGGCAGATGCAGGCAACAATAACCAGGTGGAGCAGGTGACCACCAGAGAGAGGGAAATCGGAGACTTCTTTTGGTATCTGTGCTGGAACTCTGCTGTGAAGTTCTTCTGGGACGCCTAACAGAAAAAGTCTGTTTTGTCAGTTCCCAGAAGTTGTGTGCTCACATGTGTGTGCACATACCTAAGATGGAACAGGAAACTGCAAGAAGGGAACTTGACTGGCATTTCACTTGAGAAAGCTAACAGGTGGCACTTGTGCTATGATAACTGTTGGCTATGATAGCAAGCTCTGAGAACTCTAGGATGTAACTTACAGGGCTGTCATGACTAGAATAATTGTAATTACTGGCACACACAACAAAGCGTTCAGAAAAGAAGCAGAAAAATCTGAGTGCTTTGCTGAAGACAAATCTACTGAAAGATGATGACAGGTCTTGGGCAGCTGTGGAGAAACTTGCTACAGATGAATATGATGGCTACAATGGCTTTATCTGTTTGGGGGTTTTTTGGTTATTTTGGTTTTGGTGGTTTTTTTTTTTTTAAATAATGCTTTTTATTTACATAGACTCTGCATTAACAAATGAAAGAGCAGTTAACAAAAGGTTAAGATGTACTATTGCATTTTTACCTTCTCTGTTTTACAGACAGGTAACCTGCAGCACAAGGGATTAAACGTAAAATTCTCAAAGATTCTCTCTAAACAGAACGTTTACAGCATGAGCTGAGCATCAGTCAGAGATTCTACTCTGGTGCCAAATGGGCTGACTTTTGAACTCTTAACTACTAACATAGGGCTCAAAAACACCCTGCTAGGAGACAGAGCTAATTAACACGGAGCTATACTGCTTCAAGGATGCAGAGCAGTTTCTCTGTATGATCCCGTGTTGTGACTTGTTTCATGTTGCCTGTCCCACAGATAATTCAGGTGACCCTAGTACTGCATTATCATAGGTGGACATATTTCAGGATACAACTTTTGGGGCTAAGTGAGGCTAACAACAACAGAAAAAAGTAAGTCAGGAACCTCTGTGCAAGAGGCAGTGAGGCTTTCAGTTCTCTAGGAAAATTTGTGACTTTGGTGCTTTTTACAGTATCCCTTTAAATGTTATTTGAAACACACTGAATTTTAGGCCTAAGTCCTCAAGGAACTTTAGATTACTTAACACCTATCAAAAACTATTACCCAGATGAGAAAAGAAACCACATAATGTTATTCCCTCACAAAATGGAATGAAAAATAAAAATACCTCTTTAATATTCACAAATAATAATAGTTAGCAGTTCTATGACCAAACCATTACATGCAAACCTTTATACTTATGTACATCTTCCTCAGCATACACTCACAGATTCAGACACATGATTAAGTAGCATTGGAATAACATCAATCCTAAGCATGTAATCACAATGTGCACATTCTCTCTGTGATGCATCTTATTGGAGGTTTTACTGTATTGCACCAGGCTCTGCCAACATACATCTAGATGTACATACGTTTGCAGCAATACTATTTTCCTTAGGGCTTCCAAACGTCGAAAAAAAGGTGTTTGACAAGTCATGTGTGCAAAAGAGAATAGGAGGGAACATATGTTCTCTTGTAAATAATTAACGGATTTTTTTCCTTCTGTTCTTCAGCTAATTTGGAATTGTTTGGAGAATTTCCCCCCCTATTTAAAATGTAAAAATGCCTTGCAAATCATCTCAGATGTTACTGTATCTGGAATCATGCCAAAGGATCACAAACTAAAGTTCATTTGCTTGCTGATGCAATAATCTTGGGATACAGCTGATAGGAAATAAAGGATTACACATAATAGTCTTTTGGCATCTTGACTTGCTCAGGGATATCAGCTAATGGGCTGAGATGTTAAATTCCATAGTGCACAGAGTCTGTGATGTAGTGGATAAAGTTAGAAACAGCTAATTACTGCAGGAGATCACATTCAGAGCTCACAGTTGCTGATTTTTCATGGCAAGAGCTCAAGGGATCCTCTACATTGCTTCTTACACTTGCTGCTCAACACAGAAATCCATCAGTCCCTACCAAGGACTAAAAGCCAAGGAAAAAGTAAAATGTTTCACAAAAGGTGATAAGCCACTATTTGGATTTTGTTTTGAACATTGCACACTTGATGACTTTGACTACTGAAAAGCTGCAGCTTACTAAAGACTCGATTTTCCCCAGAAAGCTATTCTAACACCTCAGAGCAGAAGCAGAATACAATTGAGCATTCTTATTGCCAATATTTAAAAACCTACCGTGAATTGCTCCTAGATACAAGAATGATTTATCTTAATAGAAAGATTTAAGGGAAGATACTAAATAAAAAAAAACTCTGAAGCTTATCACATGCTATGGAATATGAATATTGAGGGATGACATGCAGCAGTGCAACTCTGGGACTTGTGATTGCTTTCATGATTGTTTGGACAATGCTACATGAAAGGCAGGATGCAAGTGGCCTTTCTGTTTGTTGTGTGTGTAGTAACAGTAATAGAAGCCTATACTTTATAGTTGTGGTTATTTTAACACTGAAAAGTACCATGTTAAGATCAGAAAACCAGGAAAACGCCCTAAGAACTTACAGTTGAAGTTCTAATTGCATATAAGAATACATTCAAGATATTTTACATGAATGCTTACATCAGCCCAACAGTTGGTACACCAGGCTAGTTTTGACACACAGAGAAGTTAAGATTACAAAGGATGTTTGAAGGCCATGTGGTCTCCAGTTAGATCAGATAACAGAAAAAGCTAATACAGATTCCCTAGACATTCTTAAAACCAAACACAACCTGATGGCCTTACCCCTTGCTTTTTTTGCCATCATCAGCTTGTTAATCGTCAGGTGTTACAGCTCATATAAGAATTACATGTATGTTACAGCTGTACGGACTGTTCTTCAGCTTATTCTGAAGTACTGTACAGGGCAACTGTATGCATTGTCAAATACCACATTAAAGAAGCTCAACCTCAATGAAAAGTGTCATTTGTAAAGGAATCTGTGCATGTTTTAGATCTGCATACAAAACACAGAATAGTAGATCTACAGGGGGAAAAAGGTTGACTTGACTTAATTTTGAAAATTTGGAACACTTCATTTGGTGCACTGGGCTTTTAATACCTTAGAGGAACAACTCAAAACTCAAAGGTTTTTAAATATATCCAGGAATTCTTTGGTTTTAGGAGTGTTAATATGGATCAAGCTTCTCATCGTAAATATTCCCTCAATAAATACGTTAATACAGAACTGTAAAAGTTGTGGTAGCACAAAAGCATTATTACTGACTAGCAGTTAGCTTGTCTTCTAGTTACTAGCTACATAATTTTTGGCTAGTAATATAGAAACTTTCTGTTCAGAGTTGAAATCTGCAGAGATAAATTATAATATGGCATTCCTAAAGGAGTTTAACAGCTTATTTAAGTGTACATATCATTTAGGTGTTTAGAAGGAGCAAGTGATAAATATTCTCATTTTATCTCCTGCCAAAATTTCTTTTGTGTCAGGAAAACCAATCATCCATCCGGTAAATGGAATTCACAGAATCTCAAACATCCTGGCTTGTATCAGGAATAGCAGGGCCAGCAGGACTAGGGAAGTGATTGTCCCCCTGTACTCAGCACTGATGAGGCCCCACCTTGCGTCCCATGTTCAGTTTTGGGCCTCTCACTACAAGAAAGACATTGATGTTCTGGAGTGTGTCCAAAGAAGAGCAATGAAGCTGGTGAAGAGTCTAGAGAGCACATCTTATGAGGAGCAGCTCAGGGAACTGGGGTTGTTTAGCCTGGAGAAAAGGAGGCTGAAGGGAGACCTTATTGCTTTATACAACTACAGGAAAGGAGACTCAGCAAGGTGTGTGTCAGACACTTTTCCCAAGTAACAAGTGATAGGACAAGAGGAAGTGGCCTCAAGTTGCGCCAGAGGATGTTTAGATTGTGTGAGAAACACTCGCTCACAGATAAAAATGTAGAGAGGACAAAGTCTTCTAAGCAAAGATAAAAAATTATTCAAGATTAAAATAAATGAGACAGCCAAGTCGGGTGCATCTCAAAAAGAGCACACCTAGTTACAAAACTTCAGGTATTTATGCCCTCCCCCGATTGCCCAGGATCTGTCCCCTTTTCCCATTGGTTTGGTACTTTAGGGTGCACATTCTTTCACAACTGGTTAGCCTATCACAAACTTGATTCCCATTTTTCTCCTTTTAAGGAGTTGTTTTTCTAAGTTACATAGCCCTGCTCATGTTGTCGACATACAAAATGGCTGTCCTGCTTGTGTTGTCGACATACAAAATGGCTGAAGCAAAACAATCCCCGAGTTCATCTCTCACAATTGGATATTAGGAAAAATTTCTTCACTGAAAAGGTTATCAAGCATTGGAACAGGCTGCCCAGAGAAGTGGTTGAGTCACCATCCCTGGAGGTATTTAAAAGACTTGTAGATGTGGCACTTAGGGACATGGTTTAGTAGTGAACTTGGCAGTGGTAGGTTTATGGTTGGACTCAATGATCTTAAAGGTCTTTTCCAACCTAAATGATTCCATGATTCTATGGTTTGCTGGATATGTTTTTTTATTAAGAAAAATATAAGAGCAATGCAAATTTAAGAATAAAATTGTGAAGCACTAGAGTCAGAGGAGAAATCCATTGTACAGAGCAGCAAAAGAAATGAAAACCCATTGTGTATTTTAATTGGGAAGAACAGGAGTGAAGGTGACTGCTACTACCAGCAGTAAACAAACTGGTAGAGTCCCCAGAGCTTAAAGGGGCATGTAACAAAAAGCCTTCTCATCCTAGAAAAGAAAATTTCAGGCCATGCAATTGAATTAAGAAACTAATGAGAAAAAAAAAGTTTTTGGGAATTCAACAGAGATCCAATAAGAGGAAATGCTTAACTGAACAAAGGATACCTTTGCATCTCAGCTCCTTAAATGGTTACTATGTTCAGCTTACTGTGAGATAACATTAGCTGTGCTGGCCCCAGGGTCTGTGAAGGCACTGCAAACTGAGTAGCAGAGCTGCACTTGGCATAGTGAAAAGACAGATCTCCAACGGGAGGTGGGCGGGGGGGTGTGGGGGGGTGGGGAATAGTAAAAGATATAAATCCTGAAGTATAAATATTAATAGCACAACAGCAGCTCTGAGTTTTTCTGCATACCCTGCAAGAATTTCACTACTAAGCTTGGATCTGAAGTGTTACTGCTGACCAAGTTTTCATGAAACTGGAGCTGGAAAAATTTTGCATCCACTGGGAAAACAAGCAAGATCCATCCTGCTTGAATAGCATGGTCAGCATGGCATGAATGCTACCATGGTGCTGTCATTTTACTACAGCAGAAACAACACAAGAATATGAGTCTTGATGAGTCACAACAGTAAGACTAAACCCTGATCCCTCCAAACCACATAATCTAACACTGCATAATCTGTATACTTTGGTTTTACCTATTTGATTAAGGAGGAAAATAACACTTATTAGCTTAATACATAGGGCCACTGAGACTAAAGGGTGGAGTTGAGATACTTTATTTTAACATATTTTGTCTTTTAAATTAGTGTCCAACGGAAGACTATTCCAATTAATTAATCTTCCACTCCTTGAACTCTATATGGGCCTGCCTTGTCTCATTACCTCTACTTCAGCCCTCAGAGCCAGCTCAAGGTGGTTAGGACTGCTCTGTAATACATTAGGAGAAATGTTTCCATGCCCTCGTGGGGCTCCGAATGATGGTGATAAAAGCCATGTTAGAACAGGCAGTCATACATTGAGACACCTAAGGTAGCTGTCCCTGCTCTAACAAAAGGAGAGTGAAAAGGCAATAAACTAGCAACTACCAAAAAGTTTTCCCTCTCTGATATTCAGCAGCTTTAGGGCACATTAATTGTTGTCTTTAGAATTCCCCAGATGCTGGCTTACCATTCCAATTAACCTGCCTTGACTTTCAATGATAGTGTCATATGACAGAATGTAAACCCTCGTTGTGCAGTTTTCAGCTTCCTCAAAACCTTGGGGGTGGGTATAAAAAGACAAGCTTTTTTGTCCCTCGATAGCTCCATTCCTGTCCCTAGCAAGATGATTTAAATTGCAGTCCATTGTACCATAAGCAACAGTGTTCCAGGGCTCAAAATACCTTTCCTGAAACACCAATGAGAAAGGTTTGCTGAACCCATCCACCAGCTGGTGGCACTCAGAGTCATTCCTCTTTCAAATGTTAGAATCTGCACTGTTCTTCTCTGGCTCCGTTTGGACTGAATTTCATTGATTTTGTACTCCGTTTGGACTGAATTTTATTGATTTTGTCCAGTTCCTGCCTCTTATCCTTGTGTGTCCACATACTTTAATGATATGCCAAAAAATTCCCAGCAGGATATGGACCTGTGCCTCCTTACAGAGCTTTCAATAAACTTTTGATCTGTAAAGAAACTCCAAGATAAATGTAGAAAGAGAGGACAGTAAGGATAAGATTTAGGTCTCTACAAGAGAAATACAAAATAAAGCTGTTTATATCTGATATCCACTAAGCATCTTATCAACTTGATTTGTAGATGGCTTATATCCTTGCTAATCTTTTACTTTGAAATGGCAGGATTTCTCAAAGCTAAATAGTTTAAAAAAAAATCTGACTTTTTTCTCTCCTTGACATTTCTGGTCAAGGGCTTCCTTCATAGAGAGATGCTCCAGCACTCCAGACCTGCTCACTTATGCTCTGTGGAAGAGAGAAGAACAAAGATGACAGTTGTTTGTACTCATGGTTGTAACATTAAATTTTACTGTGCATATTAGGATTCTTTCAAGATGCCAATGGATCAGGGTCTGTGCAACAGGGAAGTCACAAGCTGTTATACTGGCAGCTGTGCTCAGATTCTCTTTAGAAGAACATAGAAAAGAACACACTTTAGTCAAGGTATGTATAAATCCTATTAGCATGGTCAGTTGGCCACACTGATGTTAAATCGGTGATTAAGCCTGACAAAACAGTGGCAGTAACTCTTTTGTTGAGGCAATCCTTTTAATGGAAGAAAGATGTTATGTGCGTGGCCTGAATTTTGTTAAAGTGAAATGGCATTTGTTAAGGACAAGCTGACATAAGACCAGAAAATCCAAAATTACTCTGCTACACTTTAGTTGGCTTCTTGTAAAGCCAGTAGAAATGGTTGCTTGCCCACATAAGTCTGTCATTGATGAAAACAAAATGTAGGTTACAATGGAAAGAAATGTTTAAGTGCCTCAAATAGCTGCCCATGTTGTCACCTTAATCTGTTCAGAAGAGCTAACTTTGCATATATGGAGCTAAGATAAGAACTTGCCAGCTATTTCACACCCAGCTGACACACTTTCATTCCTGTGACCATGGCAGCCCTCGGGCTTCTCTAACAGTTACACTGTCTGCACAGAGCAGCACTGGCATTAGAGCTGTGAAACAGTGCTAAAAGCACCTATTTGCACATGTCTTAACTTACCATACTCCCAAGTTCTGGCCCATTCTGTAGTGAAATGGCATTAACTTCCAGTGTAAGAAAAGTTCTCATGTGTTTTAAGTTCCAAAAGTAATATACTGAAGATGGCTGCAACTGAGAGGCATTTACAAAGCTGGTCTTCTATCAGTTTGTGAACCATGCTGTGTTTAAACGATCCACATTTTTTTGTCATGTTTGCATAGATATGACAGAATTTTCAAAATCCGTTTATATACCATTTGTCCTGCAACGTAGTCTTTACACCTTGTTTTGACTGACAGTTAAAAAAAAAAAAAAAAAAAAAAAAAAAAAGAGGTACATCATTGTGGAACAAAAGAGAAAGAAAATCTTTTCATGAAATGAATGAATAACATGACCTAGTTTCTAAGTGTATAAAAATGGGGAGATTAACATCCTCCTACCTTCCTAAGATGTTCTCAGGCTTTATAAATCAAGAATGTGCTATGGAAATGTCAAATATTATGTGGGATGCTGCAATCTAGATAAAGCCACCCAGTTAGTTATACATACCTGCAGGCTAACTGTTACATTTCTTTATCTGAAAGTTTCTGAGATTTCAGTATCTGAAGCCAAAATCTGTCCACATACGACTTCTACAAAGCCAGTGAGCCCCCTCAGTAGTTAATGAGCTATTCCTGAAGATTTTCTTTAGCAAATGCAAGGCTTTGTTACTTTAAAAAGTAGCTCTTTTTTAACCTCTGGAACTGACATATGTGAGGTAAAAACACAGTAAAGACAATACACTTCAGTTTTCCCAAAAAGTGAAATCACCAAGGTCAATCCCTAGATAGGAGCAAAAAGAATATTAACAGAAAAGATAAGCTCTAAGCCTCTTATTTGACAAAATTTTACACTGGAGAGTAGTGCCATTGAAAATACCTTCACCATGACCTTGAAAAGTCAATGTTTGTATTATTTAGAGATGTTGACTGACTGTTCAGCTATGTACATCCAGAGGCTAATGCCCAGAAGTCATGGATGCATACAAAATATCTATTTAAAAATCAAGCTTATTTTAGCTACAGGAAATCCAGAAAGACCAAATGCAATAATTAGCTTTTAAAGCAATCCTTTTTATGGCTGGAGATCAACTTAGTTGTAACGTAAAGAAATTTGAGGAAAAAAAGACTTACTCTGAGCTATTTACTGCTGTTATCATGAAATTTTCTGAGGGCATATTGACAGGTTTGAATAGTCTTCACATACTCATCAAATAAGTTCCTTTATTTACATGTGCTTTTTCCTTGAAAAAATTGGAGGCTCACTTATAAATCCTGACTTGTTGTTGAAATATACTGGTAGAATCTGTGTAGTCACTAGTTTCCTTTCCAGGTAATTGATTAACTATGTCAAGTCTCCCGAATTCCTCATAGGCCTTGGTGAATCCATTTAACTGTTGTGCATATTTTAGTTTCTTAATCTATTGACCAGCATAATAACATTAATTTGCCTCTGCAGTCTTCTGTTGATTAGATTCATACTTGCCTTGTAACTCCTGAATAAAAGGGCCTTTTTTTTTTTTTTATGAAGAGAAGGCATCATCAATTTTCTCAAGAGCAGAGCTAAATTCTTTCAAGATCCACTTTTTTATTTTCTGTACCAGTACCCTTTTAGAGAACTATTTTTAACTCTTCCAGGATTGATCTATAGTAATTTCCTTAGTACACCTTAATTCAGAGAACTTTCTGACTGTGTCCAAAGGGCTAAGTCAAAACCAAAGGCTTGGCTGTGCCTTAGCATCATAAAAGTACAAACAAAACCTAAATCCTACCTTTAGTCCTCAGCCTGTTTAGGCTATTTTCCTTTCCCTCCCCCTTAAACCTTCCTGACGTTGCAAAATCAGCTAGGAATACTGCTAGAAGAAAAGGAAGGAGAAAAACTTTGTTACCTCCCTCTTGGCCCGAAGAGTTTGATCATTTTTAAAGTATAACAAATAAAAGCTTCCCAAATCTTGATGCTATTCCTTCTAGGAGCTCTAATGCATCTTTCATCTAATACTGTACTGTTAGTTATCAGTCTTTAGTGTGACACCTCAAAGGTGATTCGAATAGTTTTGCTATGTAGCATCCTTTCAAAGACTGAAAGGATAATGGCACAGGCATTTTATGAAGACTTATTAGGCAACCTGCAACAGATAACAGAAGTAGAACAATTAGCTACATTCATCAAGATCACCTGAACAAGGAACAGCATGTCAGACACACTTGTATCCACATCAAAAGAGAATATAAATCTCAATGTGTAAGTTCAGAAAACTTGTTAGACTTCTGTTCTTTGACAGTGTTATATTTTCCTTTCATTCTACACTGTGATGAGTTGCTGGCATGGAGTTATTTCTTTCAGTTTTGGAATCTAGCCAGGGGTTTTTGCAGTCAGGTGTCCTCTGTCCTAGTGATAGTAGAAAAGACATTCACTACAACAAAGGAGTGTTCTAGCAAGGGGGAAAAATTCAAGTATGCTGGAGAGAAACAGTTGCAATCAGGACCTGACAGAGCTGGGATCAGTTAAGAAAGTCTGTTATTCATTAATCTTGCAAGTTTCCAGATTTTTCTCCCTTTCTGAAACACAATGTTTAGGAATAGAAAATCAGTATCAGTGTTTCCAAGCTACAGCTCACCCTGTAGCAACTAAAAACTTAATCACTTTTGCATCACACCCAATTAAAGGTAGGCTAATAAATGTAAATACACTTAATGGTAGTGGCAATTTTTTTTTTAATGGGAACCTGCACTTACTGATGTGAGACACTGAGGTATTAGGCAATCTATGTTGAAGTCCTTGTTCAGCACAGACTTGCTGTAAGACTGAGCAAATCACTTTGAACTTCAGTTGCCTGTCTGCAAAGTGAGGACATCGAAGGCTAGTGAGAAATGAGAAATCCCAGTATTCTAGTTGTTGTTATGTCAGTAAGACAATCCTATGGTCATTCAGAATAAGTTTTAGAATTATAAGCTTAAGTTATTTTTCCCGAATATGTCTGATTCATCACAATTTTTTAATTGGAACAAATACTAAAATTACCTTTGAAGTAAATCTACCTATTAATAGGTCTGTAGTACTTACTGACAGACTAATAATACATCTACCTTGCCAACTCTGACTGTCAGTTTCTGTGAAAAGCTTAATTAACTCATGACACCTTCCATCATATTTGCCTCTGAAACAGCAATGTAGTAAGTATTAAAATTATGAAGATGAAGCTGGCTATTCCAAAGTAGCTCATCACCTCAGTAACCTCACTGGGAAGCCATTTTAATAAAGAAGATTATTTTTACAACTGAGCAGCTGGAAAGCAGCACCAAAGTGTTGTTTATAATGGTGTTTATATTGTAAGGTAGCAAGCTTATAGTAGGATGCTCAACTATCCCAGTGATTTTAGTATGATTTGTAGTAAAAAACATCTAAAATTCCATCTCAGTAGCTTTTTTTAGCAACACTGAATATCCAAAAATATCAATTCAAGTAGCAATTACTTGTCACTGTCTTGCACAGGTCAAGTAGCAAACCCATGTCAGAAATGAGAAAACAGTTCAAATATCACAGATTTCACCACAGTCTAGTGATACTCTATGTAACAGAGTAAACATTACATGCTACACAAGTAAATGAAGGGCATAAATATCTTTCATATCAAAAGGGAGGAATAGCTGCACAAGAAATATCAATCTGAAATAAACAAAGCACCATGGAGACATTATCATGTGCCATTTACTTTAATTAGTAGGTGGCTATCTGCTGTTCTAACAGAAAAGACACTTCAACAAAATGGAATGAACCTGCATGACTCACTTGGCAACTGCAGACCAGAATAACTTTCTTATTAAAAAGAATATAAAGTTCAGCACAAAGATGGCAAAGACGAAAAGCATAATAAATGCACCCTCAACAAAATGTTCAAGTGAACTACAAGGTGGATAATGTATAAATATAATAATTTGAGAATACAGTCACTTTCCCCGCATTAGCAGCTCTACAAGAATCAAAGCTGGAAAGCGCTTGCTAATATTGCAACAGGTGACATCCCTTTCATTAAATATTTTTAAGATGGTTTGTAATATTTTAAACAGCAAAGAATCCTCTTAAAAGAAAAAGTGTTTTACTTGCTAAGAATGTCAGGTAATTGTACTGGGGATGTAATTTAATACTCTAAGAATTCTTAGTTTACTACCTTTATTTTCAGTATCTTTCCTTATGATTTTGTCATACTGGAAACATCATACTGCTTGGGAAAGTACAGCTACACATATGTACTAAACAGCTCCACTTCCAGAAGGCAGAGAGTAGCCACAGCTTACTGACTTCATTCCAGTATGGAACTTGCCTGCTAATGTAAGGCACACCAATTTTAAGGCTTTGTCCTTGCTTGTTCTGCCTGCAGCATCACATCATGAGAAGTGCTTACTCACTTGCTTTTTGAACTTCACACTGTAAAAGTAGATGCATTACTTACATATTCTGTTTTTAGTCTTTGCTCTTCTCAGTCTTGGAGTCAAGTAAGAACTCCAGTGCTTCAATTTACATTTCTGTAGGGAATGTTAATATTCTTTTCCCTTTTTTTCTTCTTTGGATGTCTTTTAAACTGTAAACATTTACTACAATACACATTACTTCTCTTGTTATCCACAGTTATATGCTTGGAATAAAACAATGAAATTAGGACTGTCATGTCCCTACTGTGGGTAGTCCAAATGTTCAACTTTCAAAGAGTTGACTATAGTCATCTCTTTGATGTAGCCTCTTGAACTTCATCCAGGAACTACAAAGGGGAGAGGTGAGCGGAGAGGTTGAGGGGAGCAGTCCGTATAGTCACTGGGGAAACTCTTTATTGAGTTACGTGATTTACTTATAGTACACATAGGTATCCCTGTCAGTAGGATCAGAGCTCCAAGAAAGCACCCGGGAAGACTCTGTCAGGAAAAACTATCAAAAAAAAAAGTAAGGAAAAAGTTGGTTTTCAGGTTCACTCATACAATTTTCCAAATTTTAAGCAAGACTGAAACACTGGGTAGATCTAATGGAACTGGAAACAAATAGGTGCAATTGCATTTCTTCTGTTAGGATGAGGGAGAAGTTCCTACCTAGTTCCAGAGGAAGTAAGATAATGTAATGATGCCTTAGTAGCAAAAGGCCCCCAAAAGTGTTATCACAGCAGGGATGGGGGGAGGGGGGAATCAATTGACTTAATCTGACTTTAATTAATTCTGTAATGAGCATATCATTTCACCCTCCTGCAGTACAGAACATATTAATTATGAGAAGAACAAAACCAATAAAATTAAAGCAAAATTAGCACTGCAATTTCCTTTCCTTCATGTACTAAATGGAGAAGGAAAAATAAGGCAGTAGCTCACAGCTTTCTAGCTGATGCCTGATTAAAAAGGAACAATACAAAAATCCTGACATAATTAGCTAAGCATACAGCACATTATTTTTTCTAATTTAAACCTTTTCTAGCTTCTTTGGGGGTTTTTTGGACACAGATTTCCTTGTCTCAAAAATCTCACAATCCAGCCCTTGCCGAAAATGTCAGTCTTGCTTCAAGGCAAACAAAGTAGTGAGATGCAAAGGGCCTGTATATATACACACAAATTGAAGAGGAGATATTACAGGATGAAAGTATTTTACAAGCGTTCATTAGTTTGGTACAGTTTAAAAGGCCAGAGAATAGACTTGGCTAATTGAATATTCTCATGAGTCTTCAGGATCTAGGGAAAAGAGCCTTGAAGCATCTTATTCTTGTTGAGTTTCTTAAGCCCAGATTATTAACAAAGATCAAAAATAAGCACTTTTTCCAGACAACTGGTGTGACTGGTTACATCAGTCTCTTCTATCAAGATAACATCTGTCCAGGTGTCATATTATACTTCCTCCTTCACCCACCCATTGTCTGTGGTCCACAACATACTTTTTGCTCCGCTTCTTCCCCTATAGATACAAACAAGTATGCCAAACTTCTGGACAATGTCGTAAATGTGGATTCCATTGGAATAGATCACCGATTCTTCTGTGCAGCTCTATGAATAATTTCCCACAGATGGTATTTCCTGTATAAATGCATTGTATTATTACCTAACTAATAAATGTCACGTGAAATATCACCAAGGAAGCAGAAAACCTTTCTTGCACAGTCATCTGTCAGCCTGCACAAGATTGTGACAAAGCTCTGGTCACTTAAGTAGCTACTCAAATCTCTGCAGTAACAACTAGGACAGAAATGAACTTTCCCAAACTAGCTTACCAATGGCAATGCTAACACCTGCCACATCATTACTATTTTTTCCCCAGCATAATTCTCCTCTTTCACAACTCCCCACAAGTAAAGAGACATTTTCCTAATTTTCAGTGAAACAAATTTATGATAGGCAGCACCACACTCCAGTTCAGAAAAAAAAAAAAAACAAAACCAGAATACATACACACGTCAATTTGTCGCACCTTTCAGTAGTGGATGACTGAATGACTATTCCCACATCCCCATTAATCTTGTATGTGTGACCCTGCAATCTACATGAAGATTAAAAAGCTGTTTATGCTAGCAATAGTGCTGACAAATATTAAAAACCACTGAAATAAGCTAAATCAGAAGTTATATAAACACTTACCACAAGTTTTTATTTCCTGAAAGTGACAAATCTCTTTGGAACTTTCACTTTGCTGTTATTGAAAGGAGGGGAATACCCCTTTCCTCACAGTTACACTGCTTTGCTTTTGACCTAAGGAAATTATGTTGTCAAGAATTACACATAACTTGACAGCGCTTTGTCTCTTCTGTATCTGGAGAGCGGAAAAATGAAATAGAAAGTATGCATGAAAGCAAAAGAAGCAGAACCAGCGAGCAAAACTCTGAAATCAGGAGGTTGGACATATAGATTAATGCACCTGCAAGTACCTTTGCTAGTGTGCAAAGATTTGATTCTCTTTGCTAGGTTGTGGTAAGGGAGGAGGTGAGAGCTATGCTTGGGTTTTTTTGAACATTCACCACAAAATAGCAGACACTCTTGTCACCTGCTATGGGATATATTGAATCCAAGTGACACAGCTGACAAAAAGAATTATGTATCTCCATGAGCTTGTGTACTTTATTGCTTACTTTAGCTCCTGGGAAAGAAAAAAAGGGATCTCAATGGGCTGTAAATCTTCACTGACACTCCTCATGACGTTGTCTCCTTGTATTAGGGAAAGTGAAGGTGACATGTGGTACCTGCCTATCATGAATATGGCCAGCATGAGATGTTTCTGATGCTCAGCTGTCTGACATCTCTCATAGCAGACAGCCAGAATCCAAGCATGGACTGAAAAGAACGAAATTGCCAGTACATCTTCTCAGAGACCAGTTTTACTTCTCGTTATCCACATGGCTGTAGGAAGTCTAAGGGAAAGGTTTTAAACTCTTTGCAGATTCATACTAAAACAAAGGGCTTGGACTGAAAAAACAAAGTATAAACCTTTGTCACAACACTGCCTCCTACCAATTGTCATGCTGTCAGTGAGTATGTGTCAGAAGGTGTAAGTTAGGCTGATTCATCCACAATCGGGAAGGCATCCAGCTAATGGTGTGATGAGTCTTGTGGCTTGATTGGGCAAGTTAGCAGGGACAAAAATACTGCTGTTTTTAAGCCTGCTGAGTCAAAATTAACAGACTGCATTTAGATGGTTTGGACTTTTTCTGCTTTCCTTTGGTATTCCTGCAGTCTGATGCCATCATTCCCACCTGACTGCAAAACTGATGCAGATCAAAAAACCCAACAAGAATTAAGCACAAAAAGCACATATCACCATTAGTACATTTCTGGCCATTACCTGTGACTAACCAGTGTCTCTGATGTCACAGAAGATACTTTTGCTTCAATATCCACATTTGACAGACCATCTTAGCTCTATTTGTGGTCTCAAGCATCCTGGCTTATAGTGAGTTAGTTTAGCATGACTCAAAATGAGTAACTGTGGTATTACCCAAACTCCTTTTCACAGCTACCAAGGTCAGCATCTTCCTGTTATCTTGTAGGTCTTGGGGCAATAAGACTTTCTCCTCCTTGCTTAAGAAAAGGCCTCAAGACATGTCTTGCTTGTTATGATGCACCCTTTTACTGGTAAGACCTAGAAAATCAGGAAATTCTGGCTTACAGATAGAGCTCAGAGGGTTGTGGTTAGTGGTGCAGAGTCTAGTTGGAGGTTAGTAACAAGTGGTGTCCCTCAGGGGTCAGTACTGGGCCCAGTCTTGTTCAACATATTCATTGATGATCTGGATGAAGGGATAGAGTGTACCATCAGCAAGTTTGCTGATGACACAAAACTGGGAGGAGTGGCTGACACGCCAGAAGGCTGTGCCGCCATACAGGGAGACCTGGACAGGCTGGAGAGTTGGGCAGAGAGAAACCTGATGAAATTCAACAAGGGTAAGTGTAGGGTGCTGCATCTGGGGAGGAATAACCCCATACACCAGTACAGGTTGGGGGCTGACCTCCTGGAGAGCAGCTATGTGGAAAGGGACCTGGGAGTCCTGATGGACAACAAGATGACCATGAGCCAGCAATGTGCCCTGGTGGCCAAGAAGGCAAATGGCATCCTGGGGTGCATCAAGAAGAGTGTGGCCAGCAGGTCGAGGGAGGTCATCCTCCCCCTCCACTCTGCCCTGGTGAGGCCGCATCTGGAATACTGCATCCAGTTCTGGGCTCCCCAGTTCAAGAAGGACAGGGATCTGCTGGAGAGGGTCCAGCAAAGGGCAACGAAGATGATTAGGGGATTGGAACATCTCTCATATGAAGAAAAGCTTAGGGACTTGGGTCTCTTTCGTCTAGAGAAAAGAAGATTGAGGGGGGATCTTATTAATACTTACAAATACTTAAAGGGAGGATGCCAGGGGGATGGGAGCAGTCTTTTTTCAGTGGTGCCCAGTGATAGGACGAGGGGTAATGGGCATAAACTTGAACATAGGAAGTTCCATCTTAACATGAGAAGGAACTTCTTTACCTTGAGGATAGTGGAGCACTGGAACAGGCTGCCCAGAGAGGTTGTGGAGTCTCCCACTCTGGAGACATTCAAAACCCGCCTGGACGCTGTCCTGTGCAACCTGTTGTAGGTGACCCTGCTCTGGCAGGGGGGTTGGACTAGATGATCTCCAGAGGTCCCTTCCAGCCCTAACCATTCTGTGATTCTGTGATTCTGTGAAATTAAGAGGCCTAAAACTGTAGAGCCCCGTTGTGTCATGTGAGATGGGCTTGATTTAAAACAATTGGCCTCTTACACATCCCTGTTAGCAATTTTGTTATTTCCACTTTAGGGCTGTTTGACTACTGTGTTACTAATGCCATTAGTTCTGCTGCTGGAGCATACTGTCATGCATGCCATGAAGTTTCATACACGTATGGCATTACAAGCATGATAATTTGACATCTGCTCAATTGAAAACATATTTACAAGAGACTATACAAGCCTGGAGAGTTTATCCATCTTTCTTTCAGAGATTAGATTTGCTAGGCAAAACCAAGAATAAATGTGTCCTATACATAGAAAAAGGCTGTCACTTGTTTCAACAAGTCAACATAGAGTTGTTTCCTGACAGCACTGTCTGCTTAAGCTATGGCTGTATAAGGCTGTTGAAAAAAAAAACCAGCTAATCACTATCTATGTGCAATGCAGAGTTCTCATGTAGAAGAAACATCATCAAAGAAAAAGCAGCTTTGTAATTCTACTTATCATAGTAGACTGAGATAATAGCAAGACTTCCTAGCTCTGTTTAGTACTGTTCAAAGTAATTTGTAAAGTCATTCCCATTGTTCCTCTTACTACAGTGTTGAAACTGAGGCACAGAAAGGTCATCTTTAGTAGGATTATTGATACAAAAAAGAACAGATTATCTCCTTAGACCCAGTGAACTGCCACAGCCATTCAACATTACTTTTCCAGAACCCAGTGTACATTGTTTGACAAACCTCAGGCTTCAAAGTTCAAAGAATATCAGAATATGAGCATCAAGACAGTTATCTAAAACACAGACAAACTTTGTGGTTTCAGGAAAAAATGTGTTACTCCCAAAGAATAACAGACCCCCTTCTGCAATGCCTGGTACTTATACCTTCTAGCTACAAATCTATCATCTCAACTGTTCCTGAACGCTAACAGTAA
>NW_009647046.1:211416-216313 GCF_000708025.1 Charadrius vociferus
TGCATTTCATATAAGCTGTATTTCAGACATTTTAAATTGTATACACTTAGTGTTAAAATAATCAGATGAAACAGATGTTAAAAAGAAACAAGCTGCAAAGCAATGTAATTGTTCATGTCATGCTTAGATAGCTCTTATTAATGCAGTATACAACCACCTCGAAGATGTTCATGAACTTTGAAAATTCATCACAAGATAAAAAAATATTATCATCCCTATGTTACAGACATGATTCCACACCAGGAAGATCAGATACTTGCATATGTTTATCCAGGACTTTTGAGGCAGACCAAATAATAGCTCACCTACATACTCTGTGCTATGCTTAGAGAGGGATTTTAGAAATACAAATTACGGATCACAAAACAGGTTTCCACAGCACACTAACCTCCCACAAATGCCATCCGCATTGTATTCTTCAGATGTGGCCTCTCTTGTTTCTATTCCTTCCAACTTTCTAAGTACATTCTCATAGAAATGAATGGCTTCAACATATTTCTTGCACTAGAGTGGAAAAGGAGATCCTGAATGAAGCTAGCAATAGCATTCTGTACATATGGAAGTCTGGAAAGTGAGGATTTTGAAGACGAAAGGAAGATGCAGTAATGAAGCCAAGAGGGAGTAAAGGCAATGAGAGTGCTCACAGTGCAAACTCCAAACACAGGACAAATTAAAAAAAAAGAGGTAAGATAGGGTAAAAAATGCAATACCTGTGTCATTTTCTTAAACCAATTCGCTTGTCTCAGTGACTAACATTACCTGCCTGCCAACAATGATTGGCGGGTGTTTGCCAGTCCAACTAAACTTGTGTTTTACCATTTTTCATTTCAATGCTTTACATAACAAAATTTTGACATGATAATAAGGCTAAGGTTAGCAGTGCACAATAATCCTTTGCTCCCTTCGTACTAGGTCGCTGGAGTTCTCCTCCAGACACAGTCAAATCCACCACGTCATTATACCTCTCACCACAGCTTGGACCACTCAGTCATTTTCAGGTAAGTCTTTACCATGGAATACACAGAGCTAAGTATGCTTTATGCTTGATCTGTGATTTGGGATATTACAGAACATATTCCAGGCATGCTTTCAACAGACTCACCCAGGCTCTGCTTTGTACAGTTACTGCATGTATATTTTATGTATATATAGATATATAGTGGTGAATAATTCAAAGAGCAGCATACACTTACTACAAGGGAAACATGATGTGCTCATTTGATATGCTTTGGTAATCTTATTTTCCATCACAAAATTTTCAGCAATGATGTTCATTTTAAATATTTAATACTGTGCAGAGACATCAGCATGTATTTTCCTTTGAAAAATACTTAATTATATCAGTTTAAAATGATGACACTAAAACCAAAATTGTTTAAATTAGGTTTAACATGGGCTAGGAATTTTTTTGCAAAAGTTAACCCATTTTTCAGCATCCTATATACACTATGTACTCCATGCACTTTTAAGTGCAAGCCCAGTTATAAAACCTGGTCCATAAAAAAAAACCATTATGAAGCTCTATTTCCCCATTGATTCTGTGTACAGTTTGGATGACTTTAGAAATCAGAAGATATGCACAGACATGCACACATACACAGACACTACACCTAACAGTGCTGCAAATTCTATATAATCGCTTTGTTTTTCTTCTTCTGTCATCCCTTCCCCCTTCAGCAAAGTAACAGCAAAATGAAACTCTATTTTGCTCATAACTCATGAAACAGGAGGTGAAACAGCTGAGTCTCTAACCTGAAATTAAGATTCAGTGTCTTTGATATCAATATTTGATATGTTAATCGTTACCTCTATTCAGTAATCTGATGGTACTTTTAAGGACAGCTAAAAACAGGACTTGTGAGGTATGTGTACAGATGTGAATTCTTTCTAGTCACATTTGCGGTGGGCTAATATGAGTCAGCTCTGGTCCAGCAGACATATACAGCCATATTATCAGAACACTGTGGCCAAAATTTTCTCTGCCATATTCCAGCAGGGTAAAGATTGTAAATAAGACATATTTGCGCATAAGAGTCCTGGATGAGAGTTAGGCCACACCTATCCACTTTGACTTTTGAGCAGAACAAACTATGCAAGCATATTTGTAAATCTGCACGTAGCTTCATAGGGCCAAATCATTATATTCCTTTAATCTAACTGCATAACTCACACAATAGAGTTTTAGTAAGTATTTTCTACATCATTCATATATCTTCTGGTTGTGTGATGAGTCTTTTAGGATGCTGTCCGGTTTTAGTCTAAAGAAAAAATGAGGAATATTTCCCGCATGGCTACTTCCCTGGTAAAACTCGAACGCCATACCACATATGACTAAAATCCCAAAGCCTTAGGTCCTTTATTCCTGTACTGGATAGATTAAAGCACTTCTATCAGAAATAGGTGTCATATAGATACTTACATCCTGTGGTCAACTTACCACTTACCCCTTAGCCTGTGTTTACTAGCAGAAGGCCGTTATCAACAGGGACTGAAGATAAATGGCAACTACAAGCAATCAAGAGAACAATCTCCTCCCCATGCCTAAGTGAAACAAAAGTTACAAGTGCTTTTGAGAGAAGTTATATGACACATTCTGTTTGACCAGATTCTACACCATCACAGTAAAGAATAGAACCATATTGCACCTGGTATTTGACACAATTTGACAAGCAACCTTGACTTTATTTGATCCCTGGCATCTGCAAGTCTTCCACTGTACCTATATGTCTTAACCTGTTCTGCCTAAGCACAAACCCTTCACAGAATTCACAGAATTCACAGAATTCACAGAATTGTTAGGGTTGGAAGGGACCTCTGGAGATCATCTAGTCCAACCCTCCTGCCAGAGCAGGGTCACCTACAGCACGTTACACAGGACAGCGTCCAGGCGGGTTTTGAATGTCTCCAGAGTGGGAGACTCCACCACCTCTCTGGGCAGCCTGTTCCAGTGCTCCACTACCCTCAAAGTAAAGAAGTTCCTTCTCATGTTAAGATGGAACTTCCTATGTTCAAGTTTATGCCCATTACCCCTCGTCCTATCACTGGGCGCCACTGAAAAAAGACTGCTCCCATCCCCCTGGCATCCTCCCATTAAGTATTTGTATGTATTAATAAGATCCCCCCTCAATCTTCTTTTCTCTAGACTAAAGAGACCCAAGTCCCTCAGCCTTTCCTCATAAGAAAGGTGCTCCAGTCCCCTAATCATCTTTGTTGCCCTTTGCTGGACCCTCTCCAGCAGTTCCCTGTCTTTCTTGAACTGGGGAGCCCAGAACTGGACACAGTACTCCAGATGCGGTCTCACCAGGGCAGAGTAGAGGGGGAGGATGACCTCCCTCGACCTGCTGGCCACACTCTTCTTGATGCACCCCAGGATGCCATTCGCCTTCTTGGCCGCCAGGGCACATTGCTGGCTCATGGTCATCCTGTTGTCCACCAGGACTCCCAGGTCCCTCTCCACAGAGCTGCTCTCCAGGAGGTCAGCCCCCAACCTGTACTGGTGCATGGGGTTATTCCTCCCCAGGTGCAGTACCCTACACTTACCCTTGTTGAACTTCATAAGGTTTCTTTCCTCGTAGTTGTTGCAAAGCCAGTAAAAGTGTGTAATCATACTTTCACAGCACAATCTTGTTCTAAAGTAATTATTAGAGTTATCAGCACACATGAAATCTTAGAATATAGGGCAGCTGAATGAAATAGTTACAGACTCACTACAGTCAGACCCACCAGCCCAGTACGCTCACTAACAGCACCCTTGAAAATTACCAAGTGCTTAGAAATAACCTAGAAACTAAACATGAAAAGTGTTATTGAAGGACATATCACTTTTCCTAAACATAGGAAGGAATTGTTCCAAAAGTTACAGTTTCTATTGTTATCTGATTTAAAAGACGACAGAGATAAAAACCTTAAAGTATTCCACAACCAAAAAATTCCTAAGGTTGGGAAGGTTCCTTGATATACAGGCTAGATCTTTATCCTAAGCCTCTATTACTGCTAGCCGAACCTCATTAAACCCCAATAGATAATTCTTCATCTATTTTGGTGTGCAAAGTGTTTGTACATAATGTACCTTTTAAGCAGCCCATTATTTATAGTCTTTTTTTAATCTTTCTTCCTCAATTTTATGCTACTAATTCCCCATTTTCTATCCAATGCTGGCAGAAGATACCACAAATTAAAAGTATTTCCATTGATGCAGTTGGCATGTGGTTCAGGTGCATGATCTTCCTCAGCAAATATACAAGAACTACTCTTTTCTGTTGCTAGAATCCATTTTTCAGCCAAGACTTCAGAAGTCATTGTTCTTTACTGAAAAACAAGTAGGAAAGGGTAGCAAGAAAAGAAGTTCTTTGTGGGGTGGTCCTCCTTTGCCTCATAATTAATTCCACTGGGCTTCCATCCTTCATTGACATTACTGTCCCAAACAAATATTAAACCTTTATGCTTGGCTTAAAAAACCAAACCAAACCAAACCAAACCAAACCACCCCAGTATCTCGCTTTGTTCTTCAAAAAGTGCAGACAACACGTTATTGCACACTGACACTCACTGTCAAGCACCATGCTCCTGAGGCAAGACTGAAACATTACAGCCAGATATATGTACCCTGAGCTGCAAATGGATTTTGTGTGTCCAGGCACTATATGAATAGCAAAAGTAATCACTAAGTAGCAGAATGTCACATTAAACCTTGGAAATCATTACAGTTTATCCCTTCACCTCCAGAAAAATACCATATGTGTCTCTGAAACATTAAAATATCAAGTGTTGTTGGAACACATTTGTTTCTCTCCAAGAAAAGTCAGCACAACGAAGCCACTTGGTGAAGGAAAAAAGAGCCACCCAATGCAAACAGCTGCCTAAAGCCTTGGCTTTCCCTTCTGCTCCTCCCTCGGCC
>NW_009647046.1:216353-254617 GCF_000708025.1 Charadrius vociferus
CCCCCCAACCCCGGAGCCCCTTCCACACTTCCCCCCCTCGCCTACCACTGCCCTGGGAGAGTCCAGCCTAATGGGGCTGCAGGGCCATTATGCACAATTAGTGGCCCCGGGCCCCCAACATCTTCCTGAGTTTGTTTCTGCCCCAGCCAGCTCTCCTGTTCAGTAGATATAAGTCTACTCAAACAGCCTCAGAACCACGGACACAACCAGCCCAATAAGTTTCATTGTTACATTCCACTTCAATAATTTGCTGTCATAATTTAGCAAAGCAAAAATTACCTCTACTCTGTTGTACACTAGTAAACACTAAGGTGAAATTCTTTTCTTCATGCTGCTCTGTTTCTTACAGTACTACGCATTTTCATTTCATTTCTCCCTCCAAGCGTATATAATTCAGCCACTTCTGGTGTGAGAGGCTGGAAATCATCCAGCAAAGAGCAGAATTTTCCAGAAGCAGAGAAAGAGCAATTAGGTCAAAAGCAGTTGGAGAGGATCCCTCTAGCTCTTGGCCAAAAAGGAAAAAGAAAAAAAAAAAAAAAGGTGGGGGTGTGTGTAAGAAAAAGATTCAAAACCCAGACTCTAATTTTCCTGCTATATTCTGCCTGAGCTGTCACTTGCTTCAGTCTTTCAGCATTTTTCTGGTGGGCTGAGGACCTTAAATGTCTTCTTATCTCTACATTTAACATTACATGTGGAGAAAATCAAGTGTACGAGCAAAAAACGACTCCACAAAGTTAATTAACATCTCTTCTTTGATCGCTCTGCATGTCTTAAGACATTTGTAGATGATGAAGTCGTCTATCATTAAAACTACCTGTGTGAATGAAAATTATGGCAGAAAGTTCCTTCTTATAACTTCTGCTGCCTGTGACTGTATGATACATTTCTTAAGGTTGTTAGTGCTACTGTGTAATAACAGAAAGACTCTTCTAGAACTATCACATAGGATATAGTCAGCTACTCTCTCTGTAAACCTGTGGGAGAATATACATCCATTCTTTATGTCTCATAAAGCTGCACAGAATTTATTTTGTAGAAATGGGGTAATTATGTTTGGTAAACCCTGCTCCCAAGGTTGGTCCTTTCCCAATTTCACAATGTCCGCACTGCGCAACAGTCTGCATCTCTGTATCACTAGCTATGTTAACAGCTGGAAAACTGGTGAAAGATCTACACTCCCTTTCCAGGCCATTAATGAGGCCTCTGGCCTGGCCTTGAATAATGTTGCTGGAAATATAATTGTATATGTAGTAATTTCAAGAGCCTCAAATTGTGCAGAAAAAATGGCAAGATTCCAGTCAGTTGGAATACCAAATGTAGTGGGAGTGAAAGATGCTACATCAGACCCTCGCAATGGGACAGGGTCAATTTTCATATTTCATTCTTCATTTATGCAGGTGAAGCAAGTGTTACGCTGTGGGAACTGTGTAGTTAAATAAGGTACATTCAGTAAAAATTTTAAAAGTACCAGATGGAGAAGGACCAGAAGGTACCAGTCACTCAAAGGTATCACAGAATGAGGACATAGCTTGTTCTAAACTGCCCCTCTAAAAATTTTATTCCTAAGGTGACCCAGGCATCTCCACAGGAAATGAGAGGATGGAAGCTTTTTTCTTATCTGCTTGGTTTTGGCAGGCGAAAGGCTGCCACTTATAAATTCAAGAAAAATGTAGTGGTTTTTTTTTATTTATTATTTTAACAGAATGTGAAGAGGAAATAAGGCAGCCAAGCCGGAAAGAAGATTTTGATGCCCAATGAAAGAAACAGCTGATGGAGAACACTGGGCATCAGAAAACCGCTCCATAACCTAGGCTTCCATTCCTATATGAGAAAAATCAGGCATTGGACATGAACATATCAACTGACAAACAGATATAGGTATTATCAGATTAATTTTTTCGCATGCTCTATCACCAAACTTATGCATCTGTGCAGAAGAGAGAAACTCTTGAGAGTATGGGCAAAAAAAGGAAGCAGGAACAATTCATTTTTAAAGACCTATTTACCATTGGCAACAAAAAAAGCAACAAGTACAGGTATCTTGGCCATGGAACAACTCACAGTTACAGTACATTTCTGTCTAATGAGAGGTAACAAAGAAGGATAATTAAACCTCAGAGGCATTTTTTTGTCTTGTGCAATTTTTCTTTGAGTAGAAATCAAGCTTTGAGGCTGCCCCAAGACACTTTTAGGTTTGCTATAGCCACAAATGTAAAGATAACAAATGAAGACACTTCATTGATCTGCTCCTCTGTTTTATGAGAGAAGGCAACTTAATATTAACTAGGGACAAAGAGGCAAAGCACTGACAAAATGAAAAGAAAAAGAAAATATAAAGCTTTCATTTCTATACTTAAAGGAATAAGAATATTTTCAGAAAATCCAGGTTTTTATTTTAAATCCTTAGTGGAAGCAGCCTGTCTTGCCTGTGAATATGTGTATTTGCATGAATAACAGCTGCTTGCTAGCTTTCATGTGGGGAAAAATTCCTAGGGGTGTTCAGACAAATTGATGCAAAAGACCTAAACCAAAACCCGAGTAAGTTACATGTAAATTATTTTTTAAATGCTGTAAATGCCTGGTTCTGAAATCAGCAGCAATGCAACACAAGTATTTGCTTTCATACTGTTAATTTCCATGTGTTTGGGATGATTACCACACCTCACAGTTTAAAAGGCTGTCCAAGAAGCTAAGGTAAAGCAACTTTCACAACATTTGTCTCACATGGTAAAGCCTTTGTTGTTACAGAGTCTTCCTTCTATATCCAAGAGTCATATAACCAGTTAAGAAGGCACAGACACTTCTTTCCTGGAGGGTAGCAACTGTTAAGCTGCACGTAACCTCACAATGTTTTGCCTCGGCAGATATCTTCTACAACTGATGTAAAACATTGGCCGCATTTAGGCCAATGCAGTGTTGTAGCCTTGTGTCCTTTGGGGACTGGGATTTCATACTCTGAATCACACCGAGTACATGACAGTCTTCCCATCTACAGAGTTTCTGTGGGGGCTTCATGGCAAGGCAGCCTGGGATCACGCCTCAACCACTTTCCAAATTTTTGTTGGAGGGGACCAAGAAATATACCACTTACCCTCCTCTTTCATTGTGCTCTGGTTTCTAGGAAAGGAATTCCAGGGTCAGAGACTGCACAGACAAATGAGAGACAGAGGTCACAGAATACAAAGCCTTGCACAGAATGCCCTTGCACACAAGGTAATTGCAGCCCTTAGTAATTTTAACGTGCTTTGAATCAGGTCCTTTGAGAACACCTTTGAACATGAATCTTGTGTTTTTTTCTTTTAATAGGTGTTTGAACATTTTTTAAAATGCTGGTAAATAATATTGAAGTCAAGACAAGTGACAGATTTTAAAAGGTCTCTCTCTTTGCAGTACAAAAAGGGGGTTTATACAAAATATTTTTGATTTTCAAAGATGTCAAGCAAACCAAAAACTGCCTTCAGAAAGAGCCATATGGATTCAGAAATTCAGGAAAGCTGGCTTTATATTATTTGATTGATAAGTCCCAAATTTTGAAGTGCTCTTCATGGATATCTTCAGGGGTTTAGTATAATTATACACATTTAGAAGAGAATCAGTGGAACAGTATTCTCCATTTGTGATTCTTTTGTAACCTTTAAGCTATCTTCTTTGCTTTTGTTACAGCCAAATGAATACAGTAATTATTTAATGTTACTTTTGTTCCTGTTGCATTTTTTGTTTATTCTTATTTATTTATTTAATCCAGGAAAGAGTTTACCACCTTTTGGATGTACAGAGATAGCCTGGGGGTTCTTTCAGTTGTGCACAGCCTCAACATCAAAAAGATGGAATAAAGTTGCCAGGAGGCAAATACTCTTTACGGACCCTCTGGTCCTATAATGCTGTAATGATAAGAAATGTCACTGTGGCGTGTTGTGCTGAATAACAAGCATTCCTTACCTACACACTTTAAAAGTGCAAGGAGCTGAGGCTGCTGGTTATCATTAGAAAGGAAAAAGGTATTTTGCCCTTTCTTCTTGAAAATGCACTGAAAACCTTCCTGTTAATTATATCTGTGGTGGAGCAAAGAGTGCAAAGTTCTGAGAATATTTACATTATGCACATGAAATATAGTTTCCCTATTTTAACTGAATAAGTTCTAAATATAACCCACTTTAATTCCGGAAACTAATTCAAAATGTAATTAGTTAACATTGCTATGTGACATCATTAACTAAATTGTTCATGTAAAAATACAAAAAGCCCTATAAGAAACTTGGTGTGTTTCCTGGGATGCTTCTATGATGTTAATGATGAGCACTACAATAGGGTTCTGCATGCAAATAAGTATGCCCACTGGAAAACTTTTTGGCATTTTCAGGATGGTATTTTCTATATAAAGTGTTACAACAATATAAGAAAAGGGTAATAAAGCCCTTGGGTCATCTTGATAAAACTCTCGCTTCTTCTAGAATGTCTTACTTTGCCAGTTTAGCTTGCTTTACTTTGGGAGCACCCTAAGCTAAACTAAACTAAAGTGCCCATACAGAGGATAAAACCAGCTATGAAGGACTTACTGATACTACGGTGGAGTCACGATTCTGAGCACATACAATATGACATTACACCAAAGTTAATACTTGCTGATATCATCACACCAGTCACCGTATCACGCATGCAAGACTTGTAGATGTAATCTGAGTCCTGTGCTATGTTTTCGTAAATCTTTAATGATTTTGCAAGTTCCTGCTTTTCTTCATTGGTCTGGATTGTGACTGCACGTCTTTCCCTTACCTGTGTTTCTGCCTTGAGCTATCATCTGCCTAACACCTCTGCTCTAGCAGTGCTTCTCTCCCTGCCCAGAAGACAGGCTGGTGTATTTGAAGAGGGCAGTGGGTTGATGAAGAACCTAATCTGGAGGACAGAGAAGGAGGCATTCCAAAGATGCCGTGCACTGGGGTTGGATGGAGCTCCCCACATGCAGTTCCGAGTCCAGCAGGCAAAAACCAGTCAAGGCATTGTTTAATTTCCTAGCTGCAATTATGCCAGTTTAACATCTCATAAATACAAACCCTGGCTTCAGTTGCTGCCAGTATCCATTTTTTTCTGTTGCTTTTTTCTCATTCGCCTTTTTACATTTTTTCAAAGACAGCACCACAGAGCAAGAATTCCTTATTAGCATTACTCATACAAATTCATTTTTCTACCAACATGATATGAAAGCAACAGAACACAGACAAATAAGAATTCAATAGGTTGTATATATACACCCACTCACATGTCAAACAAAGATATGTTCATTGGTCTTTGTAATATGTTGGCTTTTTCTGCTCAGAGATTATACAACCATTTGTACAAGCAGTACTCCCACAATGCAATGTTCTGCTTCTGTACATTGTCATATGCACCACTTGAAAATTAACGTTACTTCAGTTTAATTACACAAATGTATGTGGAAGTGTGCTCATGAGGAGAAGGCACATGAATATATGAATCCATTTGAAAATATGAATGAAAATCTGTGGGAAATTTATATGCATTATTGGCTCAGCTCTGTTCAGCATAGAAGTAATTCTTGAATGCTTATAATTACTGTTTTGTGAACAGAATTATTTTTGTTACTAAAATAATACCCTGCTTGATGTTGTGTCCTATATTACACTTTCTTTTGCATTTATTTAGGTAATAAATACGAGGCAAACTAGAGAGAGTTCTAAGAACAAATGTGATTTGGGGGAGACAGGAAAGGTGATTTTTCTGAAGAAAGCTTTTTACAAGAACAGGGCCAAATTCTGAGCCCTTGTGCTGCTTGATGTTAGGCATCCTAGTTAAACAGAGAGAACATTGTCTGAAGTGGTCAGCTGAAAGTACTTCTAAATGAAGTGGTATGAAGCCCTTCAGCTGGCTGTTACATTGAATGTCTTCCTGGATATATTGAGATGCTCGGAATGACATGTCAGAAGGACCTAAGACAATGGAATTTAACTTCAAAGTGTTCCCCCATCCCCATCCCCGTCCCCACCCCCCCCACCCCCCTGAATATTACAATTCATGAGATGAAATTGAGCTAAGAGAACTTTAGAAATATTGTTGAGAAAATCATGACTCTGTGAGGAAGTGTAAATAGTCTTCCAGAGGTTTTGGTGCCTAGCATAGATGGAAAAAAAACACATTAGAATTCTCTTACAGGGATAGGGAATAGAATAAAACTAAGAATAGAAATAAAAGTAGAGAAAACTAAGAACCTTGCACAGACAAAAAATAATGAAGAAACAAGTATTCCTAAGGGAAAGCATCATTGCTTAGAATGTTATGCTGACTGGAAGTGAATGTAGGGTATTTGATTCCTGAATGGACAGGAGCAGATGATCTCAAAAGGTCCCTTTCAACCTAAATGATTCTGCGATTCTGTGACTTTAATCCTTCTCTGTGGATATGCATTTTGCTTTGGAGATTCAGTAGGATACACCATTGTACCATGGAGAATAAGTTATATCGGGATCATTTATTCACATGGAGAATTAAACACTGACATACATCTCTATCTAACTTCTTGTGCATGAAAGAAGACTATAAATAGCCACCAATGAATTAAAATGGGAACTTATGTGAATCTTAAGCAATACTTGAATTTACTACAGAATTTAAAGTCACAGTAGCTCATTTTATTTTCCCTTGTTTCTAGGAATCAATATATGGATAAAGCATGGGAAGATACTGACTTAGGGTTACTGCCCATCACTGTAAGTAGTCAAACTATATTTTGGCATGACATTTGAGATGGTCTTTGTCAAAGCCCTGAGTGCACCAACAGCATCTAATTGCCCTGACTAGTCTGTATCGACCTTCTTCTTCAGTCTTCCTGTGCAACTTCTCCCCTCTCTTATCACCGTTCTTGGGGTCTGCCTTGACCTTGAAACAGTCCTCTGTGAAAACAGCTAAGCTGTGAGAAAAAACTGAAAGAAGCCTCACCTTGAGGTGTCCATCTGTCCCCTCTACACCCTTTGGCTTCAGAGAAGTACCTGAGCTCATGCCTTGGGCCCTAGTCCTTGCCAGAGCTACACTGTAGGTATGCCATGCCCAGGCATATACCTTGCCAGTCCTGGCCTTGTTTTGTTGACCTGACTCCCTGGCTTGCCCCTGGACCCCCACAGGATGGTACCCTTGTCAGAGAGGTCCCTGTGGTGCCTTGTTGTAGGTCACCTACCCTTGTAGGGCAGTGCCCTTGCTGCTCCCTTGGTAGTCTTGTGTTGAGAGCAGAAAAGGCAAAAGAAATCTAAGATCTTGAAACCTGTCTGTTAAAAAGGTGCATTTCTATAACAGTTAAGTTTCTTTACAGTCAATGTCAATGTTGTCCAAAATCAGGTGCTTCATTTCCAAAATTTTTGGGCAGCAATTTGATAAGAAAGGAGATTACTTTCTCCATTCCTTTTCTAGACTATAACCTGTATTCTTACTAGCTAAACAGATGATGGTTTATATTTTCACAAGTTCTAGTCAGTGGCTAAAATAACTTGCTCATGGATAGTAAGTACAGAACTTTAATGTCCACAGAATCACAAAGGAATCATGTAAGTAGAATGTATGTCATCATCATAGCCATTAAAGAACTATGTAGAAGGTTCACAGATTCATCTACTTTTTCAGGAAACCCAAAGTCTTTCCTTCTTAATTTGATTGACTATTTTAATTATGTATTACTCTGAGAGGTTTTATTGTTTTTTATGTATTCTAACTGCATGGTTGGGAGGTAATTAGAAGGTTTTGTTGAACAGCACCGTAAAAATTAAATGCATTCTTATTAAACTGTTACCCCTAGTGCTGTCTACTGGAAGCGTGATGGGATATTTTCATGAATCTCTCTGTAGGTTTCCAATTGACAGTACTGTTTCCTCAGTTAAAAGATGCCTGCAACTTCCACTGTTTGGCAGTAGATATAATTGCAGTTATCACATTTGTGTGAATAAACCACCAGCTTTAGAAAATAATACTTTGTTGTATCATATCTTTCATGCCATATATTAAGAACACCACTCATGGTGTTTCTCTCTCACTAATCAGTTCTTGAGTTTAATTATTATAAGAGGGGTGTTTTTACCGTAAAATAAGTCACAAACAGGATATAGGCATACTGTAGGCAGAATCAGGAACTGAGTTCAATGATCATTATCCATATATGGTTTAAAAGTGCTAAGGAACCCACCACCACCACCACCTTTGTAGGTATATGATTTTTTCTGACACTCCTCTAAGTAAAAGTTTAATGCATGAAACACACAGTATCAAATATTTCCATATTTAGAAACACTTCCGAAGTATGAGCAACTCCTTATTTTATCTTCTGAGATACAGAAGGGGGACTGTGGTTAAGAACAGTAAATAATTTTTCCTTTGAGATAGACTATCTTCCAGGAACAAAATAGTCATGGAATTTCTCTGTTGGTGTTTCTTCCTGCCATCCTGTTGGCAAGGCAAAGTTTCTTTCTCCCAAGGGAATAACCATGAGATTGATCCACCACACATCTTCCAGTTCCTTACAGGTAGATCCCATCAATGTACGTACAAGTCTTTTGCCTTTCCATGTTCTCTGTTTCCACAGCTGCTTATGTTTGCTGTCTTTGAAGGCTTTGGTCTGCTCTCTGTCTTTTTTCACATTGATTCTTCTTACACTGCAACTAACTGGAAGAGCTGGGCAAAGTACAGAACATTTGGTGGTCCATTTTGTTTCAAATCAGCGTATGAGAGAAAAGTTCTTCTGTAATGTCTTGTCTACATATCATTCTATTGCAGACAACATCGGACTACCAGAGTTTCTTGGCACCTGTGGGCTAAACGAACTGTATTCATATGCTACTCATAAGTATAGTTACACACTTCCTAAAGAGCAAAGTATATTTTGTGGTTTTAATTACACAGAATTAAGATAGCAAATGTGAATGTGCTGACTGTTGTGACACTAGGAAAAAACAAATTAAGAAAACGATATATGGAATTGTCTGTTCTGTTTATGGACAGAGTTTTAATCAGATGGGTTCAGTAGAGAAAGTACATCTTTATATGAATATGCATACTACCCTCTTTCCTACAGTCATCTGCTGAGGAAGAATCAGATTTGTCCTCTGAAGCTCTCTTTGGGTAAAGGTAGAAGGCATTTGGACCTGATGTGCCTCCTACATGGTACACGTATACCATGTGGATAAATAAATCCCAAACAGTATGATGTAACCCGTTTGACTAATAAAAATGAAATCAGCTAATGGCAAGGGAAATAGACCTACTAGAAATGAAGTTGATCCAGGTTTCTGGGTGTAACACTGACTAGATAACAAGGTTTCTCAAGCCTGGTAAATCACAGCATAGCCTGGAATGCCTATTGCTGGCCACAGGGTGACTGTATAACGATTCATTAAACTCTAACATTTTCAGATCTAATAATTCCTCCTAATCTGTTGTGCTCTCCCCTCTGCTGTCTGTAAGGATTCTGTTACTATGTCTCTTCTGGAAGAGTGAGTCTCTAGATATTTGCATATGAAAGCACACTCTGATTGATTCTACTTGTTGCAGGGAAATGAAATTGCTTTATTAAGGGGACTTATGGATTTGGCCAAGTTTAGCTGCTTTGCTGCATATATCTGACATAGAGGTGATCACACTCATCTTCCCCTTCCTTCCTTTGCTTCAATGCAAGATGGATGGAAATGATATAGAAAAGGATGTGATAATCCCTCAGAGGAAAGGAAAAATATTCCAGGGAACTACTGAAAAAAAAGAAATTTGTACCTACAAAGATTCACTTGCTACTTGTTCCTTGCAATAGTGCTAGAAATCATTCAATGAGATTTAGTTTTTATAGTAAGAAACTTTGCCATGCTGCAAATTGTCAGTTATGCTCACTAGAATATACAGATATTTTCATACCTTTTATAGAATCTGTATGGCCTCTGAATCCTCTGTAATTTTTGGTTTGAAACTATCTGAAACATGTTAAGCATTACCCGAGCAGGCAGTTTTGTTAGTTTCTTTCTTTAGAAGACCAAAACACTGAAAATTATCTGTATGGAGGAAATCTGATCCCCATGTTGTCAGACTAAATCTGAAACTTTATTCATCCTCCAATATTTATACATGTAGTGCAATGGGCTTACTCATGATGTTGTACAAGCAGTATTTAGCTCAGCTCTAGGTTATCAGATTTAAAAATCTTAAATAAAATCAGGATTATTATAGATATAGTTTTGGAAATAAAGAAACTGAAGCAGAGAGAGGTGTGATCACCTATCCAGGTTGGTGAAAGTAGAACTCAGGTTTCCTGAGCAGAGCTAGTTGAATGGTTGTCTGCCTGAAAGAAAATCTGAATATAGACTTCATTAAGGTGGATGTAAATATAGGAACTTGTACTTGCACAGCAACATTTAAACTGCCTTGGTGGCAAAATCTCTGCTACATGTGAAAAAGTCTTGATTAAAATTATGAATTTCTATGTAGAAAAAACATTAATCCCTTCAGAGAAAACTATTGTGTCGTAGATATGCCTAGACATTAGCCCAATAGGATTTCTTGACCTTCCATATTTCTGTAGGAATTTCTGGAATGTCCTTGGTACCTAAACTGGTACGTAAACGTCAGTGAAAACTTGGTTCAGTTTACTTCAGTAACACTTGAGGATTGCTGAGGGTCAAGTTTTATTCTTTACCAAAAAAAGGTGCAATTTTTTACTCTTTCATCAGCAGTCTAACTACATACAATCCATAGAAGGTTCTCAGTACAATAGTCTGTGGCACCAGGAGCTATATTTCAGAGTGAGATGGAAAGAATTATCAAAAACTGTTTTGATTTTTGCTACTGAAATAATGACTACATAGATCCTGCCCTCCATTTTTACCAAGGAATTGTGCTGTTTTCAGACATATTTGAGGCAGGCAGCCTAAAGTTTGAGAGAACATGTTGCAAAATTGCATTCAAACTACATGAAGTGAGGATGGTATTAGCTAAAGAGAAGGCGTCACGTGATTTATAACTGGAGTTAAGCCTGTCCTGAAAATAAGCCAGAGTGTGGAGGACGGAAGTAAATATGCTCAGGTCCCTTGTGATCTTTGACAGCCTAATGGCATATTTGACTGCTCTACTGTTGATACTAAACTCAGCATTTTGTATAGCATCTTGGAGTCCCCTTTCTATTGAATATATACAGAAAAAAACATACTGTCTAGTTATCAGTAACCAGGTGCCGCAAACAATGTATCCTTGACAAAGCTTATAACACCTGATATCACCTGCAGCAGTATGGTGGCCTTGTGCCTGTGTAAAACTCTGGAAGAGTGCACCAGTTCCTGTCAGCTGTTATTTCAAATGTCCTGTGCCGGACTACATAATTCGAAATTGGTTCTTAGCATTTTTATGCTCTAAAGAGCATTAGGGGAAGCTGTTTACATTTACAACATGAAGCTTTTTAGATTACTATTACTATTATTGTCTGCAGTCTCTAGCTGCAGCTGAAGAATGGGATAAAATGTGCGCATCGTGCCATTTAGACTTGATGAGTCCCCATAGTCTTTTAAAAAATATTCACCCATCAAGGGTGGGAAACAACAAGAGGCAAAGACCAGGAAGACAGATCTTTGAAAAGTTACTGGGATGGAAGGGTAGAGTTATGCATCCAAACCCTGTGGAATAAAAGCATCTGTTCACGTCTTATGTTCACACCTTATTTAACAATGTTGTTTAATAAACTTTTTTTTAAAAAAAGAAAATTGAGTCTTTTGTCCTGTTGGTAAAACCAGCTGTATGTTTTTCTGAATGTGGTACTGGTCTTAAAAGGACTTTCAGATAAAAATATTTTCTCAAATGGATCTTTAAGTGTCTTAATTCTTACCTCGTGGTATCACAAACATTATGTGAGATAGCTATGAGCTTTAGAAGTGTTGTGGTTCATTGTGCTGCATTTTGTGCTAAACCTTTTGATACATTTACTAAATCTCATTCTTATTTTATTGATATAATTTTTTGTCCTGCTTTCATTGTAATTTCATTTTAGAAGGACTTTTTCCTTCTGTTTGTTTCCTACATATTCTGAAAGAGAACTGTGCTCAAACGCAGACCCAAACACACAGGACTTCAGGGAGGTTCAAATCGGCAGCTAAACTTTGAGACTTACCTCTCTCTCTCTCCCCCCACCTACCTCCTTTCCTTCCTTCACCTTATACCACTTTGGGATCATACTAAGTATGGTAGAAAACAGTATGGGGTAGAGGGTAGCATTGGAAAGGCCTTGGCCATTTTCAAGAGTAGTACAAACAGCACACTACATAAATCTCCTGAAACTAAAGGAGCGCTATATAGAGACAAGGGGGTCCACAGACACACAAGAGACCTCCAGCAGCAGAGACTTTCTTTGTGAAAGTTACTTGAAATAGAGTATCAATGTGTAATTAAAATGGTGAGCCATGTTCAGAAATCATGGGATAGGCTTAAAAGTTAGAACTAAAACATTTTTGATGGCTTGTCTCTTGATTTCAAATGTTTAGAAGTCAACTGTGTCACTCCATCCACTCATGCCACTCAAACTATTCTTTAAAATCAAGGGAGTGTGTAAGCTCTTTTTGCCTTTAGCAAATGCTGTTCTCTTTTTAAGTGATTAAATTCTCATATTAATTTAATAATATAATTCTCAATATTAGTTGACTGAATTTTCCAGAGCCAAAATATTAATATCATAACAAACAGCAAAGATCATAATAAAATGGCAAGAGTTGAGAGTATAGCAACTATTTTTACTAAGAAGTCTCTGTTCTGATGTGGATTGGAAGATTATGGAGTTGGGAAAGAAGTCCTTGAGTTTAATTTATTTTTTCTTTTCCCTAGTGATAGATGATGTCTGGAAAAAAAAAAAAGTCCTGTGTCTGATAGTTTTCCAGATGGGAAATATAACAGTTCATACTTACTTTTCAGTCATAGTACAAAGGAATGGTTCCTAATGTTGATATGCAGTAAATGGCATACTCAAAAATATTTTTCCCTTCATCTGCATCTTTTTCAACATTAACAGTAACAGTGTAGTAGTATTGGATTTTTCTTATTTTTGGGGGTTTGCTTTGTTTTGTTTTGTTTTGTTTTGCTAACCCTTGCTTTTTCTATACTATGATGGTTAGGGAACTGATGCAGAATGCACATATCCAGATTCAAGTTCATTCTGCACCTGGCCTACAGTGGTCTTAGATGAAAATCTTTTACTGACTGTAAAGGAAAAGGAGCCTTGGCTTCCTGCTGTATAAGCCAATGCCTTAGCTAGTAGATGACATACATATCTACCTCTTTTTGACAATATAAAACTAAGACTTTGTTTCTGAATAGATATGTTAGCATAATCCTGCTTTTTGAAAACATTCTCAAAAGCTTTCTTTTCAGTTCTGCTGTGGAACAAAGAAAATAAAAATTGAAGACATCATCACAAAATGAAATTGTCAGCTTTGGTTGGCAGATGCATATTTCATCTCCTTGTGCCCTTCGTTAGTAGTTTTTTGTAGAAGGAGATGATGAGCCACTATTCATATGGCACTTTAGAAAGTGTATAAATGTTATCTTTTATGGGAATAAAAAGAGTTTCTGAGTCCAGCTCAAAAAGAACATGCTATTGTAATGAAAAAAGACTTCAGTAGTGGGACATAATGACTGTAAGTCTGGAACAAATTCATCATTATGAAAAAAAATGCACCCACTTTTCCCAATAATTCTCTTTCATTAAGGCAATCTTTGGCATAATGCTGTTTTACCTTGGCAAATCTACCTAGGTTTCCCACCTTCACAAATCTTGTTCCCCTGAGACAGCTCTGTAATGAGAGTGAAGTGTTTTTATTATTGCTTTTGTTAATCATGCTTCCTGCATCCTGCAAAGTGCTTCTTATTCTAAACTGTGCCAGAATTATTGGGGAATTAATCAATACTTGTTACCAATCCTGATCACAGCTGTTAATCAGAGTTGTAATTACCAATTGATTAATTAGTGCAGCCCTGTTCAAAAGTCAGGAGTCATTAAATTTCCAGTACACGTAACTTTAAATTCAGCCCAATATCCACAAAGCTCTACAATTACATTTCAGCCTACCATAATTTATTACACATTGCTTTTTATTAATAACTTCTATTTATTATAGTATTTTCCAGTAACCCAAACTGAATTCCTAGTCTATATATAGTTTCTCATTGTATACCTACTCTAAATATAATAATTCATTACAATTCCTAATAATAAATGATGATAAGGTCAATGAAAACCCAAACTGTACATGTTTAGGGACCTTGCTTTGAATTATCTTTTCATTGTGATAAATGCCTTAGCTGAAGAACAACATTTGGGTGTATTCCAGAGGCTGATACGCTGAAGTTATTTACTTTCTTCTGCTAGCGAAAGCAATTTATATTAGCAAAACAGCATTTCATTCTATTAACTTAGGTACTGGCTTATTTTTACTGGACACTGCATACCATCTAACTGCTAATTCATTGACCTTTTTTCTCTATACTTCCAAGTAGAAGAATCTGAATCCATTGCTTGATGGTCTAATGGAGTGAAAGGAGTTAAGTTACCAGTTACAAGATAAACGTATTTTCTTTATGCCTTCTTATTACTTATAAGATTCATAAAACCTCCTGGTAAAATCACTGGTCTGCCTTCTGCTTTGACTACTCCATTAAAATCACTCATATAAAAATTCAAAGGTCAATCGTAAGGCTGTGTTCCATCTACCTCCGTTTTGACACATACTGCTACTATGGCTTACTTTTTTCCTCCTTTTAAGCTGATTTTGGCTGTGTCACATTGCCTTTGTTAAGAGGAAGGACATAATGACACAGCTTCTGTCAGACAATCCTTTTCTTACTCCATCTTTCTCCTGTGACTTGTGTAATTGGTCTTTGCAAGCAGCAGATTACTATGGCACTTGGGTGAGCTCAGTCACCATGGGAAGCAGGGTTAAGACTTCACCGATCCCTGCACCAGCCCTTATCAGTCTGGATTTCCTTTATACAGACTCTAGAGGGTTCCTGTGGGACCTGTTATGTCCATATATAGCCATACAGTCTCTCCATAAACTGGCATTTGGTTTTCATGGCACCACCATTAGATTAGATTAGATTATGTTTCTTCAGTCTCTCACTGACTTAGAATAAATCAGAATTTAAATTTGAATAAGACCTTTAAAGTCTAATATTTTAAGTTCTTATTCAAGTGACTTGCCCTTTAATTCTGTGCAGCCACTCATATTAGAAATGATATGACATCAGCAAAACAGAATCATCTGCACTTAAGTGCCTCAGAATAATTCTTGAAAATTATTTAAAACCTGTAACAGGCTGCTGCAGTCCGTCCTGAAACAGGATGGTCAGTGGGCCTCTGTGTTTCATTCTCCTACCTGGGAAACTTTGATCCCAGCCATTGCCAATCTCTAATTCACATCTCCCCATACCACCTCTTTAGCGCAGAGGTTTAGTATGATACTCTGTCAGGAAGTCAAATCCTGCTGCCTTGTGCTGTTGGCTCTGCTAACATACTTGATCCCACAAAAGCATCTATACCACAAACGTGCCTCTTCCTGGAGCAACATCCATGAGGAATTTGGGTTGGGGTTAACACTTCAGAGACTTAAGAGCATCGGGGCCCTGGACCCATCCCTCTTCTCCTCAGGGTTTAGCTGGGAGGGCTCAGGGTCAACACAGAGTTTGGGGCAGCTGGTGGCCTTGAAAGAAAGAGCTAGAAGCTCTAGAATGCTAGAGCATTCCCCATGGAGCTGCTTAAGCTGAGGCTCTTACCTTGGCCTTTGCACCGCAGGGACTCTGCTTGGCCTGTATCCCCAGCTGAGGGACAGACTTGCTGGCCTGATCTCAAACTTGCCTTGTGACTGCAGACTGGCCAGGTGATCAGGGCTCCCAGCTGGCCCTGGCTACTGTTAGCAGCTGCTCTGCTCTTGGTGCCTGGCAGGGCGGGAGGATGCCCTGTGCCACCACACTGCCGCTCTGTTCACCCCTTGCCTGCTCACGGTGGCCCCTGCCATTGCTACTGCCTGACAGTGGAAGTGTTTTCATTTTCATTGGCTTCAAACACACACTATTCTTCATCTGAGACAGTACAAACCCCATGTGGCTATAAGAATACTAAACACAGTCTTGCTACTTCATTTATCTCATAACTCGAGTTTATCTGTGGATTTTGGAATACAACTTTATTTGGCAGGATGTGCTCACCCCACTGCTTTTCTGACAATGACACCTCTCTACTTCACAGCCGGCTTTTCTTTCTCTTATTTCTCTCTCTCCTTCATAATCACCAACTCTTTCTGTCATCAGATGCAATCAGTGATCTTTTACCTGATTACCATCTCCTGATAATGTTTAGACATGGGAAACTGATATACCACTGGTCATAATCATCTTCCTGAAAGAATGCGGTATTTGAATGTACCATCACCAGTTGCGCATCTCATATGTTATTATCCCCAAGCAAAGCACAAGGGTTTTTCCTATCAATCAGTTCTTATGACTTTTCAGTGTTAGAAAAGAATATTGGTGAAAACTAGTCCAATATTTAAAATAGTGTGCAGTGCCACCAATCCTGCCCAGCGATCAAATGAAAATAATAGTCTGCACATACATATATCTGCTTGCCCTATTCGCCCTGAGAAACCAAAAAAGGCTTAGCTAATAGGTAAGGGTAAAATATTCTTATGGAATACATTGCTGTAATAAATTTTAAAAATTATTAGTTAGTCAGAAAAAACTTATTTCACTTTTTATTTCATATGCTATGTATTTTCCATATGCTAAACACTATTTCACCATCTATGAAATAAGTTTACTTTATACATATTAGTAATACTTAAGTATTTTAGATAAAGCAAAATACTTATGTATTTTAGGTTAATTTAAAGATATTTAACGGTAGTGATACGGGGAAACAACATCCAGTTAGACATTGCAACATAGCAAATAGCATAGTAAGAATCTTATAGATAAGAGGCTACCTTAGAAGTGGCAGACAAGCAGAGCCATCTGGAGCCATAGAGACAACTGGAACGGCTATCCAAGGACCATCTGATTAGAACTGGTCTCGCAGCTTGGAGCTACAGCTATCACCTAACAAAGAGAACAGGACCATTGAGACACGACAAACCGGTTTTCGGCCAGACCGGGTTTTTGGCAAGCAGATAAGGACAGTTGACCAAAACAAAGAGGAGTAAACGACTACTAGAGAATTCTGAAGGACCACTGAGATACTATAATGCACATACTGGAGTGGGTAGTAGCCTATGGTAATGAATCATTTCCCGAAAACCTTGTGAATATGTATATATGGCATGTATATAAGCTGTATAACTGACCCTTTACGGTGTGCAAGTTTGGAGGAGCGATCCCCCTTGCACCCAGCGCTGCAATAAACATACCTGCTTTATAACTCTCTGAGAGTTGTGGAGTTTGTTTCCGCACGTCAGTAGCTAGACTTACTTTCTGTCTGCATCCGCTCATATAAAGATATACCTACTAACTGAGACATTGTACTGCTATTTCAGAGCTAGGGAATGGTTTTGGTTCCAGATGTAGATAAATTATCACACAGCATGTTTTTCTCTTACCTTTAAACTGGATAAAGCACAGTAGTGAAAATAGAAAGTATTGAAAAGGTAATGGCTGAATCACTTGGATTTCTTGATGGTGTTACACATTATATCTGTATTAAAAGCAAATATCCTTAGTGTGGATAATGGTGTCTGAGAAAGAACACCCAAAGAATTAGGGGCTATTAACCAGGCGCTGAAGAGCCCTGCAAGATCTCTGTGAATTCTGACGCTGGGCTATTTCTGCTCTTCTCACCAGACATCTGCCACTGATGTCCATCGTAAGTGCTGTCATTACAGCTTGCAACTTGCTAAGCCATGCAAATTTCAGTGCTCCTGGGAGCAGAATAATAAAGGTTATGCATTGTTAAACATGTCGCTGATTCAACTCCCATTTCCCTCAGTACAATTTTATAGTGGATGACCATTCAGCCTCACAGGGACAAATAAACGGGGGTGTTTTCAAGCAATTTCCATCTAAAGGATGAGGTGTCATGGTCTCTTGGCAAGTGCCTACTTCAATGGCAGAGCAGTTTGATTTGCAACAGTTATAAAACCGCTATTTCTGACCCTAGAGCATAGCAGAGTTAATTACAGTAGTAAGCAATTTGGAGCAACTAATTTATATTGTGATGCTTTAGTCGGCGTAAGAAAGAAGAGATTTGTCAAAATATACTTGCAGCTCCCCAAAACCCTACTCTATTTTCAAACCCAATAGTAAAAATCTTCTTGCTTTGTTACAGCAGAGACAAATTATAATCAAGGTAACATGCATCTTACTTGATCTATATATACCTGTCCTTAAGGCAATATTTTGGTTCCAAAGAGTGTTAGCTGACAGGCTAGACATGTTGTGCAGAGTCTTTCAGAAAAAGAAAAAAAAAATTGTTGTTAGTTTTCACAAGCACTGCAAGTTACAGAATGATGGCCTTTTGGCAAGGCTAGAGAAGACTTTCAAGGCTAACTGTGTATTAAATGAAGCCCTCTGTCTTTTACCCTCTGCTTACTTTATCTCTTGTCATCAGTAGGTAGAGGTACTAGTGACTTAAGACAGATTTTCATCATTCTCAGGTTGTCAACCCCTTTGAATTGTAAAATAAGAATGAAATGTCATTGACAGGAATGCACAATTCAGGTGTGCATGCTTTACAATGGATTATCAGAGAACATTTAATCCTGAAGGGCAGAGCAGAGCAATAGATAATAGGTTATAGCAAAATTTTCAACAACTCACTTTCCCCAGCCCTGATTCCATTTCACAGTTCCTATAGTAGTTGCTACTCACAAGCTAAGAAAATTAACCTGAGCTGTAATAAGACATCATCAGGCTGAATATGTGTGTGGTGTTTTATAAGACTTTATTTATCTGGAAGTTTCCACTTTGCATCTTCAGCCAAGCTCCTTTTTTGTGTTATGTTTCATCAAATTCTGTCTACATAACTGAAATATCTGAACCTCTCCATTTAAAATGCTCAGTGTGACACTAACTTTGAGTTTGGATGGATCATTATCTATTGTCTATATCTTCATTTGGTACTCATCTGAGAGATGAGGAAAGAGAAAGAGTATTCAGGACAGTGAAATGAACTTTCTTTCTAGCAGGTCACGCTCATGAGACTAGGTAGCTGAAAAGGTGAGATGGGAAAAATGAGTCAGTTCCTATTTACTTTGTTACTATTTCAATTCTCTTTTTGTCCTCTATATGCTAACTATCCCACTCCCCTCTCTGTTTTGCCACAAGTCTAGAAGCACCATTCTCCTGGACCTCAGCTACTCCTCATAGTACTATGTTGTGTATGATATTGGTTCTAAGAAGCAGAGTGGCACGCACAGCACATACATCACCAAGAGATCTCAAGGCACCCATGCAATTTTTGCCAGTGAATAAAAAATCATAAACTTCAGTTTATGAACCAAGCCTCTCTACTGGTCTTGGTTGATGACTGCCTAGTGGAGTAAGAGTTATGGGAGGGAAAAACAACCTTTTTCATTTTCCTGCTTAATAGCTATTCTTTTTCAGAGCAGTGGAATACCAATAAAAAGCTGAGCTATTTTACCACTGTCATTTACCAGATCATGGCACTTTATGCTTTGCTAATCTGTATGACTCAGTTTTGATATAATCTCTATTTTATAAACAAGATGGACAATATCACATATTTAATACAAGAGAATAGAGGATCCACAGACTTTGTTTCCATTTGAGAGCACACAGTCTAAGCAATGTATGTCCAGATTTAACATAGGTCTGAGCATCTTCCTTTCACATTGATTCCAAATAATTAATAGGATCTGAGAAAATGAGGCAAGAGGTCACCTCAATAGCAGCTGAGCTTTCAAAGTCACTAACTAATTTAATCAACATGGGCACTGATCACTTCCCGAGGCTGTCTTCAACCCACTAAGTATTCTTATGAATATTAGAAAATTCATAGATTTTCATATATTATATTTTTAGTATTTCCATTACTACAAACAGGAGGCTGTAAACAGAATGAGAAAGAAATTATTTAGAACTAAAGTTCCATAAATTGCTGTCAGAGGAGATTTCTCATGTCAGATTTTTAAATCAGAGAGGCTGAGGAAGATTTGTCTGCAAGTATCTGCAATTTTAGAACATGTGGTTTGTCTGCCCCAAGGTGAGAAGAGGAAGTTTTTATTGTCTGTTGCAGTATCACAGAATAAATGTAACAGCCCTATAAAAGTAAGAGACATATAGTGGTTAGACTTGGAATAAATGCTGGAATATGTCGTTAATATAATTATGTTCTGACAACCACTGCAATATCTGTGCTGACAGAGCTCTGGGTCTGTGTGGATGTGCTTGGTATTCACATGGTTGTAATTTATCTCACAGGAATAAAAATTGTACTGCTTGATTCCTGGAAGGTGACTTCCAGTAGAACAGTGATCTTTAGAAGCAGAATAATCACACAAATGCAATCAGTGTACCATAAGCGTAACTTCTTAGAGACTGATTGAAGAAATAGACCAAATCACTCCCATAAAACCTCCACAAGGATTAAATCATGACCAGGTAAGCAAACCAAGCCATAATTCTTTTATCATTTTCCCTTAGTAGGGTCTAAAAATAAGTTGACACCCATAGGAACCTTCCTAACACAGACTCTCTAAGGTATTGTGAGACGGCTCAATGGATGAACTTTTTCTCAATCTAATGGTAAAAACTAACTGCTTCCAAGCCACAGATATGGAAAACTAAGCATTATGTGTGCCATGCTATCCTCCAGAAGGATTCCCTATCATATGGCTCTGTGCAACTTCTTTTTGACAGCAGACACTTGAGCAGAGAGAACAGATATTCTGTGTGAGTTTTAACTTACAGAAATTAAAAAAACTTACAGGGGAATGTCTATAACCATCTTCCCAAGCTACACCAAGAGTCTGTGTAACTAGTGTCTACAAAACCTCTTTTTTTTCCTTTCCTTCATGGCATGTGAAAGAATGAAGGTTGGAATTATTTCCAACTTACTGGAATAGAGTCTTTTCCATAAAATATTGGCAAGTACAGCCCTCCTAAAGAAGATCCAACTGGCACCTAAAGGCTTGTAATAGCTATCAAAGCAGACTGTTGCAAATGTGTAAGGGACATGACATTGTTAAATGAGACTGAAGAAGCCAATGACCTATGTGCTTCTATGCATGACAGAGCTGTCAAGACCTTACATTTCTTAGAAATTTTCCTAGATATCCTGTGAAACTCCCTGTGGAAGAACTAAGTACTGCGTCTGCCACAGAGGTTTGACTTGCTGCAATAAAATAAGAGGCAAAGTAGAATTCAGGAAACAAGTATATTCCTAAAAAGTTTTCTTTTAAAATCTCAAAGCACTGGAAAGCTAGTTTCTGCAACAGATGCAACCAAAACATATTAGTATCGAGTTAAATCTGAACTCTGTCAAACAATAACAAACTTCTGTGAGGACTCAATTCCTCCCGGTGAAAATTAAGTATTGGTAATATGTCTCTGTATCAGTGCAGAAAATGTGTTATTGTTCCAATATTTATTTACCGCTAGTTGGGATGAGATTTTCATATGCCTCTACGCAGCTGTACTGACAAGAGGAATATGACCTCACTGTATTCATTTACACAGTTTTGATCCAGGTAAGAAATTCCATTCCTTGTTGTCTCAGTTGTGCCTTCTGTAAGTGCTGGTCACAGGAAATGAGGAAACCTGAGCAGGTGAATATGTTATACCTGATAAAATACATTTGAGTAAGGTAAGAAATTGGAGTCTCTCATACTTCATTGTCTTCCTGCAGTACAGTTGACTTGGAGACAGCGGAGGAAAGTAAGGAAACTGCAACCTCTCTCACCTGCATTTTCTAGGATTAGCTGGTGTTACAAAGTAATTTGTGACCTTTGTGGTTCACAACCTCTCTTGTGACAGGTCCATGAAATTTCCTGGGTAATGCTGAGTAATGCTATCTCTATAGGCCAGGACCATGCAGTTCCTAAATGAGCTTATGCTGTTCAGTTGAGCTGCATTTTGCTATTCTTTGGGGAAATGTATTAGGATGACAGTCTACTAATGTTCCAGTGAACGATGACAACTGCAAGAAAGGAGTCACTTGATTTCAGCCATGGAACTTGAAACGGTCTTTTTCTCATGGAAGGTGAAAATAAAGACAGTAACAGAGTTTATTGAAAAAGAAAAAAGAGAACAGACAGTATATTACAAGATTTTATCAGGACGTGGACACCAGAAAAGGAAAAAAAAAGCCATGTTTAATCTTCTTTGAAGTTGAAGTATGAAATGACCCTCCCTTTTTCTCTGTATCCAGCTGACAAGCTATAACTAAAATAGCTTGCAGAGTCTGTCCTCAGTAAGCATTAGCTGCAGAGGTATGTCAGCTCATGAACTTCCACTCTTGTTTGAGATTTGCTGGTTGGATCTTTCAAAATCAGTAGTGATGATGACTATGGTGTGACTGACTCCCAAATCTGATTTTGAGGAGGCATGTGACACACTGTTACATCAGAGACTCATAAAAAGCCTTCTTCCTCTGCATACTGCCCAGCAAAGTGCTACAGTCTGACCCACTAGTAAAGCCTGGCAGATTGCTTATCATGTGAACGTGTTTTGTGGAACTTTGCCATTAAGTGCTGCCCAGGTCATTTTCTGACAAATTGCCATTCTGTACAAAGAAAACAGCAATCCCCGATAACAAGCAGGAAACTATTAATGTTTCTCTTGTTATTTACTGTCACACCATTAATCACAATGAAAATTCCTTTGACATTGTTCATGTTCAGTAACTAGTATTTACTCCTATGGGAGAAAGCTTGGTGACACTTACTATTAATAACACAATGTGGATTTTTTAAGGTTCCCCTCAAAATGCATTTCAGACCTAGTCTGCCTATTTAAGGGGAGAGGAAGAGGTGAGAGTACAGAAAATCTTAAGGCAACCGCTAATCCAGTTTTCAATTCATTCTTTCTTGTGCATCATAAAAAACCTCAAGCCAAATGAACAGAAGCGCTCAACACTCAGAGATGTGGAACATTTTTCTCTACTAATGTCATCCTGATATCTCGGTTTGCTTACCTGTAGGACAGACACAACGAGTTGCCAGGTGTACTGTGGTCAGTGGGACTGATGAGCTGTCTATCTGAATGATAGCGGGTTTGCTGTTCCACAGCACTGTTCACTGACATCTAGCCTACCTGAAAGAGGTAAGCAAGTCACCTAGGGCATATTCTATGTCTTTACCTAATTCCTTGTATCTGCATGCACATATACTTAGAAGTTATATCCTCTGCTGCTTAAAGAGGATGAAGGCACATCGCTCTTTTCATATACAGGGTTCCCTGAAATTCCATGCTAGTCAATGAAAAGGGTATAACTGAATGATAAAGTAGCAGAAGTCATTGCTCAAATTATTTATAAGTCATTTATTCATCTTTATGCATAGGGCTGTCAGGTTCTCTCCCCTCACACATAAGGAAGAAAAAACGAGACTTGGTGTTTGCTCTTCCAAAGAACTGTGCAATGATTAACTAAAACCAGATGGAAAATAATGATAGAAGGAAAAGGCCACACAAAATTAAGTTTTAATGCAGCTTTAAATATAGCTTATTCCTAAGAAAGTGTAAGAAGATTAGAAAGAAATTTGCACTGTGGCCCTCAATATGTTACCATTTACTCTCCTACAATGTGAGCGTAAATGTTTATGAGAAATACTATTGTTCTGATCTGGTGGCATTACGCTCTCCCTTTGCATTGGTGTGAAGTAGCACAGAATTGAATCCAGGTTATAAAGACAACACTCTGACAGATATGGTGAATGGAAACATTATTTTTAAAAGAGATAAAACAGAGCTGAATACCCTTCTAGTGCCTAACACACAGAAAACAGAATGTGTGCTTTGTACCTTGTTTCCCTGTTGTTTTTCAAAGATAACTCAAACTCAAGCTGTAGCATAAGAGCTTATAAGCAACTTTTTAAAAAAAAAAGAAGTCCAAAATTCATGAAAGAACCACTGACAATTAAGCACTACAACTCAAGTGTCCCTCTTCATAGGCAGGTCAGAGTAGGCAGGCTGCCACAGTTGGCAGAGACCCCTCTGCCATCATTTTTTTCTCTTACTTTCTTGTGAGAGAGTTTCTGGCACCACCTTGATACTGATGGAATCATTGTCATAATTCCATGTGTCCAATTTCTCCAATGATTCTTTTTCTTTGGATAAAAGACAAGATGTAATCAGTCTCTGAAGCATCTGGAGCATCATCTCATCAATAAAACTATTTCAATTACATGCCAGAACTAATCTTCAGATTCCCAACTCTTGAATTTTGACAATCTGGATCTAGCTGGCTGCTCAGGCCATCATCTTTTGAAAAAAAGTGCCTGGAGACAGAAGCTTGGCTGTCAGAGTGGCTTTTTTGTTATGTGTTTAGCAACACTCTGAAGAATTTGCAGCTTCACTCAACTTCTCAGTCCCAAATAGACTCTCAGGGTACCCCCAGGGAAACTGTTGAGTTTCTTAATATTGTAGCATTGACAAAGACAAATAAACCTCTTTCATACTTTTCTATTTTTGGCACCAAACTTACATACCCATCTTCCAACCCTGTGAATCATGCCTTCAAATTTAGTGGTGAATATTTTTTTTATTTGAAGTCACTGATTTCAAAGAATTTTTTTCTCAGAGTCAGATGAAACTGTGCAGAGGATATCACAAAACTGAGAGGCCAGAATTGCTATCAGAAATTTGGCTAAAGATGCATGTTCTCTATTCACAAGAAATCTGACACTGTTTAATGCAACTGTTTAAATAACCTGACCCAAATAGGACAGTAGAGCAAGAACAGTCAGCAAACTTGTAGCTGTACAAGGCTCAGTCAGGCAAATGCCTGGAACACATCTTTTATTAAACAAGGAAAGGTAGAACCATTCTACCGTGTTCTGACTGTTCAGACATGTGCTACAAGTGTTACAAGGCCCATTGCAAATTACTATTTCCACATTCATATCATCTCCTATTATCTCTGCTCAGTCACTGTGAGGCAGCCTAATCTATTCCTCACCATACAGACCATTTTATTCTAACTACTAAATAGCATTTTCCATTTGGATTCTGATATCCAGCAATAGGCTCATTCGTTTAAAGACAGTTTCTGCATACCTTTACTAAAAAATGACATTTTGCAGCCAGGGAATTTAAACACTTTCCCACCCTGGGAGATTAACCCATTGGTTGTGTGTGTGTGTATTTACTTATGTATACATATAATTGTTATTTAAGGCAATGGCATATACAACAATCACCAAGTATTGCAGAGAATGTATCATTAGTTGTCATGATAAAAACTTTAAGACTCTATTTACTGCTGAATTACTAATAAAAATCCATTTATGAGCTTTAAATTGCAAAGCATTCGCATAGCTGCTTAACACGAAGCGGTTATGTATTCAGTGGGACTGATCTAGAACTAACCTAGTAATACATTAGTATTAGATATTGGCTAGTTAGTGATGACTACCACGTTTTTCCCTCTTATGAGACTACAAGAATAATGTGAGGACACCTGGAAAATTGTCTGTCAAAAAAAAGTCCAACTATCATTTCTAGCAATGAGGTGAGTGAATAGAGACTGTCTTGTTTCTTATTACCGCATCTATTATGCAGTGGGGCTTATTGAAAACTTGTTTTGAACTTACAGTTAGTTAAGTTGTTCTTGTTCATCCTCTCTCATTGACATCCAACTTTGCACCTAATTTTCAAACAAGTCTGCAGCCTATTTCAGTACTCTGAATAGCACACTACATGGATATACACCTGATATGAACAAGCTAGTAGGGTAATCATATATAAATGATGACTTCTTCAGGTCAGAACTGATCTTTGTTATAAGCAGTGTCCAGTTTTCCACAACAGTGATGATTTAATGGAAAATGTAGGCCTCCACAGGATAACATTTCCAGTAAAATTTGCAAAACTGATCACTTCTCTATCAGAAAAAGCAAATGATAATATTTGTTTTGGGGTCAGTCTACCTTCAGACTCTTTATTGACCTAGGTAGTCAGAGTGCCCCTGGGGAATATCTCTTTTTCTGATCCCATGTCCATACCCCACTGAAGGAAAAGTTCCAGTTAGATTAACACAGCAACTCAGATAGCTTAACGTTAATCAGAAAAGGGGATATGTCAACACTATCGATTCAAAATATGTACAAACCTTTTTGTTTCACAGGAAATTCTGGTATCTTAGTATTTCAGCTTGATTTTTGATGAAAACAAATGTATAACTATTAAAATTTCCTGTGGGAGAGAGGTATAATTTTTAATTTTATTTCTTAGCTGTACTTAAAGACTTAAACATAAACTGAAGTGAACATTTGGAAACATGATTTAGGAATAAGTTCTGTGCTGGCCAGAAAACGAGTACCTACTTTAACACTGGGCATGCTGAGGCTATAACTCATAGCTTATATGACTTCTAGGAGGTTATAGGAGGTCAACTAGGTCTACTTACCTGGCCCTCCACCTGCTCTTGAATGCCATTTTCCTTGAGATGGCCTTCTGGCAGCAGACTTTAGGCTAGAAAAATTATTCCTACGGTGACAGCATGTTACTGGCTGCCTTTTTCATCATTCTGAGCTGCACTGCTCCCATGCTACACACTTTCAATTGCCCAGGAGAACAGGTAACTTATCACTGCAAGAACCGTGAACCCATGAGCAGCTCCTTCTGCCTGTGTTCCAAATTGCCTGTGGGTCAGAGAATAGCTGGAAGTGCAAACCACCCCTGTTGGAGCAAAACACTGGTTATCCCTTTTACTAGGGCAGTAACATGGCTATTTGCGCTCCAGCCTTCGGTACAGGATGGTTTTAAGCCTAATATTTTGGTCAAACTAAGTCCTCAAGAGATTTAACTCAAAAAATATACCGTACATATTGCAAGATGAGACTTTGTGCAGATAAAATGAGTAACAAAATGTGGAAATGTTAGGGTTTCATTAATGCAGCTAGTATTTTTCAGCAAATAAATCTATTTCCAGGAAACTGAAGCCTTAAGGGAAGCTGCTTATGAATTTCTAATTCTGTCCATTTGTACAAGAAATTAAAAGTCCAATCAATTGCATTACAAACACAGTGCTGGTAAAATGTGTGTGTCTTGCAGATGGCACCTTGCCATGAGATAAGTACCTGAATCCAGGAGTGCAAACCTATTCAAGCAAGAAGTCAGCAGATGTTGTAGCAAAATGTCATCTAGTATCAGATGTCACTTAGGGCTGGGGACACAGGAATAATTCTCTCATATCCTAGCAGTAGTTTTCCTGGCAAATATCTTGAAAACAGGATGTGATGAAGTACACCTTTTCACTTTTTTGCATGTAGTTTTGCTTAGATGTTATTAAAGGTATGGTAAGTTCACCACAAGAACATAAATCATTAATTTCAAGCTGTTATTTGGTCTTCCCGGACAGATCTTACATATGCAGAACTGTTTAGTTTAAGAGATATGTTGTTAATGACTGATATGGGCCTTCAATTACATTGGCCATAGATGATTTTATAATAGTAGCAAAGCAAACAGAAGCTGCTTCTTGCTTTTATGATTAAAATTTCTTTCAAGACTTTAATAGCAGATCACCACCCCAAGGGTGCATTTCCTTTATTTTGATTTCCTTTTGATTAGTAGAGAGTGAAAGAAGTGTTGTACTCTCCCAAGAAGCAAGACTTTCTGAGCACAAGTGCCACTTGTGTAGGGAAGCTGATTTGCAGAAAGCAACGATCCACCTGAAACTCCTCCAGTTTGAAATTACTCTTAAAATATTTATCAAAGAAAGTGAAGAATGTTTTGTTTTTAACTATATTTCAATATTTCATTAGTTTTTCAGCTTTACATGGGTTGGTGTTAATACTATCTCCCAGATAGTCTACTTCTTCTAAAAGGACTTTTCTTCTGACACTTTGGGCCTTGTTTGTATACTCAAGCACAAAAGAGAAGCTGTGTTGACAAAATGTTAAAATAAAAAATGATGACACTCAAATGACTGACTTTAGGCATACTAAGGCATACTGCATTCTCAGGCTTACTTTCTGAGGATTTAGCATGTAATCCAGACACACACTGGCCTTGACCTTTATTAACAAATGAAAGGAAGCATATTCTGGTAAGACATGGGACTGAATTATAGAAAAAACATAGGAATTTGCTGGGGAAAACAGGGAAAGGTAAGCCCAATGTGAGATAGATGATATCGTCCTTCAGTTTAGGGGTGAACTTCTGCTTAATTGGTTGTGTGAAGGAAAAAAAAAATAGAGCTACCTTCTTTTTTCGCAAAGTGATCTTCCTGTAGGAAAGAAGGAATTGTTTTTGAAAGCCGCAAAGGAAGATAGTCTCTTTTTGCAGTGCTACAGTGATAAGTTCATTGGAACACATGTTCCTATGAGCACTGGTCAGGGACATAGCTGGCTTGCTTGATTGCAGAGCATTGCAGTGTCACAAGATGTTAGTGCAGCATCATGACAGGCATTTCCTTCTAATTTGGTGTGTGCTGTAACGTGAATCACAGTATTCATGTTGTATTCCTCAGAGCTGAACGTGAGAGTTTCAGATGCTGATTCATGCTCTTACCTGAAAGCATTGCAACTGCAATTTCATGTCAGCTTGAGTCCCAAGAGGGGCCGAGGTTCAGCAAAAGCACATAAGCTCCAGTCAAAACACTGCAGAAAGAAACAGCAAAGAAAGAACAAACGATTGGGAAACGGCAAGCAGCACTCGTGCCTCCCAGGGCTTACAAAGATAGTTTCAAGGACTTTTATGCTTCTCAAAACACTTGTCTTTCATTCAAGTGAAGAAAATGCAAGCAATCAGGGGAAAAGTTATCAGTACAAAAAAAAAAAAAAAAATCACTCCATGACACTTTTTTTTCAAAAATGCAAAAAAGAAAATGTTGCATTTCCTTTCATAAATGCAATGTTCAGAAATAGTTTGAAACAGCTGGTTCAAGTGGAAATGAATAATTTTGCCTAGGTCACAAAGTGACAGTAAATGTTTGTTGCGTGCATACATAAAGGAAAGATCAGAGACATATTTTATAACATAGCAGAACAATTTATCTGCCTCATAGACTCATGAATATTTGAATTGAGCATTTGTGACTGAGAAAGCAGTCTCAAATCTCAATTTCCTGTTATTTCCTCCACAATTACTTGTGGCATTTTGATGCTTGCCTCCACAAGGAAGTAAATATGTTAAGAATTTTATCCTTATATGAAAAGTATATACATTTACTGGGCAGAAGAGATGAAGCAGAGTTTGGATTTTATCCTGAACTCTTTGAGGTAAGAACTTTTGGTAATGTGGAAGACAAACTGTGAGACTATCTACAAATGTGGTGTGCTCTTGTATCTGAAGTGCCATTGGGTTGTTCTCATATACCATGAATACTTTAAACTGCTGATTTGTTGCCATAACAAAAGTGAATGGAAGATAGATAGAGGGATAGCAAGAAAGAAAGGCAGGAAGGAAACAGATGCTACATATACTAATGGCAATGGAAAGTGCTCTAACGTATGGGGTGCTTATCTGAATGAACTGTGAGTGCTCTGAATTAAATAGTTCATTAATTTGCATGACAAATTTAGAGCTCCAGTCTTCACCACAGTGATTTAAAATGTATTCTGGATAAGAAATGAATTGTATCATATGCACAATACAACCCATGAAATTATAAATACAGCTGCATAAATACTGGATAGATGTGTGGGCTTTTTTCTCTATTGCTGGTAGCTTTTCTTCATAGAGCAACCTGATTCTGAGTTAGAAGTTCAATTTGAAGATATGTGAAGTGCTAGGTTTGTATTTTTTTAAATGAAAATGAGAAGAGGCAGGCTACAGAAATACATAAACAAATGGTCTTATAGAGTTCATTTTATTATAACAGCTATTTATAAAATGTAAAAGGAAATAAGACTAGTCTGATGTTTTCTGTTATCACAGAATTTATGAGGATTAAATTATTCCTTTGGTTGAACATAAGATCCTTCTGCATTTTAACCTCATCCTCTTAGTTTTAATCTGCATTTTTCGAAGTTCTAACATGGAGGTAATTGCCTGTCACTGCTGAGTAGAGTAACACACAGAAACAAAAAATAGGTCTCACAAGCTTTAGCTATTTCAGCTCTTCATTCTTCAGGCACTGTGATGAGCTACCACTGATAAACTACACCAACATTCCTAATGCAGTGATCCTTTTTAAACAAAACCTACAAACAGAAGCTTTGAAAGTTACATTTGATTACACTTCATCTCACTTACCTCTAGCCTTATTATCAATCAGCTCCAATCTGTGTTAATTATCTTGGTTTCATTTATAGCCTGTAGTAAGAACTACTCTCTTTTAGGTCGTAGAGGGAGAGGGGACGACTAGATACCTCATAATAACTAAGTAAAAAAAATAAATACTACCCTTCACCCCTTGTCTTCCTTTCTTTTTATTATGGCAGTGTTCATGCTTTTATTCACACTTTTACTGCAGTATTTCCTAGGATCAAGAGTTACTGCATATAGGACACAGCTGTGTAAAGGTCGTTGCCCAAGACATTTTGCAAGCCAAGTATCAGATAAAAGACAGCAAGTGGTACATGGAGTGAGCAAGCATGATTTTGGCAGGGAAAGTAGCAGTACTGTGATTAGACAATTTAATAATTATTTGTTAGGCTTCAAAGTTAGCACCCTGCTGAGGCATTTATATTTCTCTGGGCACTTGCACAGAGAGAAAGGCATTGCTGCAGCAGGTTATAACTGGCTTACAGAAAGAAATTTTTCTTTTCTAGTCTGTGGCCTAGAGATTTCATTGTTGTAATCAAACAACTGAAAGCAACCCTGAATATTAAATTCTGCACCATAAGACACAGCCCCTAAAAGCAACCAGTTCATCAGACTGCCTTTCACCAGCCTATTTTGATGAACACAAAGAGATTAAATAAAAAAGAATAAAAGGAAGGTGCTTTGATCTTTCAGAATGTAAGGCAGTGGAGAAATCAAAATGTACTCAACACAAATATTTACTGCAGCAGGGATTTTGCTAGAATTGGACAAGTTTAGGAAAGGTAACAGCACTGATATGACCGTAATACGAGTTGCCAGATCTCACAATTTAGGTCCCCAATTTATTTTCCCTTTGCTGAAACACTGAGTATTGTTCAGTGTCAGAGACTTAATACCTGATGGGAAAACATCTTTATGGTAACCAAATTACATATACAATCTGAAATGCATACCACAGAAGACTTCAGCAAAACCTTTGGAGATGCTGGAAACTTCTACACAAGGGTTTTTCCAAACCTGCAGCTATTCATAGCACCGTGTTAATTAGTAATATTCTGAGTGTGATAAATCTATGCCACAGATGAACATGACTGCTGAAATCTTTGACTGCAGAAGTCCCCATATTTCTCTTACTGTAAACTATATTTTTTTACAACATTCTTCAGAAGGCAAAGTCATGCACTGTTGTGCTTGAAAAGCCATTAATGAGGTTCTTCAAAGATCTTGCAAAGCTATAAATATGAGTATAGAGTTAGAAAGTGCTAACATCAATGAGGAAACACTCAGATGATCAGAAGGCCATTTTTCTTCACATTCACATATCTTAATAAGGGATTCAAAGAAACAGATGAGTTTCTCTTTTTTTCTCCTTTTTTTGACTTACACATTCTGATCCTATTTTAAAATTATGCTAAAATGTAGCAAGAATCAAGAAGGTGAAAATAATAATCTCTTTTTCTATACACAAAACCTACAATTTTGGGTTCTAGTCATACAATTGAAAGTGCAGACATCTACCTTCTTAATCTTGATTCGTGTCCTGCTCACAAAATTCTCTCCTAGTTCTGGTTGGTTGGTTTTGTTTCTTTTTTTCTGGTCATACAACATGATAAAAAGAAGATATTCAACTTATATAAGTACTTGTTGCACAAACCACATTTGGAAAATCAAGTACTTGTGAAAGGGACATCAACCCCGTAGTTTGGAACTGAAGAGGAGCAGAAGTAGCTCTCTACTAATTTTATTCTTTCCCACCATTAAAAGGATAGAGTGGCTTAGTAAAACATGTAGCAGAATCCAAGAAAGCATATACTGAACAGAATAAAAAGAATTAAGCCACTTTTTTTCCAACTGGTCAGAAAATGGGAACAGATTTTCTGAAGAAACTGAATACCTTCTGGTGTACCAGAGTTGATTAGGGGGCAGGAAGGGAAGTTAAAAACTAAATGAAGTCTACATGTCTACATGGGTCAGCAATATAAAAAAAAGCAATAGGATTTGCCTTTGTGTAAATGATATTGAACAAACATAGTCTCAGTATAAACACTTTTTGACACTATAATGTAAAAATAGCCAGTTGCCATGAAATACATAATGGCTTCCAGTCTTCCTTCTACTGTTTGCACTGGTTATTCTCTCTGAGTATTTTACAAACTCTGATATTTTACAAACTGGACAACTACACTTCCTGGGGTTCTAGTTTAGTTTTATTCCACGTGATTAATTTTAGAATGAATGTTCTGGTACAAGACTGAGCAATGTGTTAAATAGAAGGTTTGTAGTATTTCCAAGCAAAGTTTTCATATTAGTTACCCCAAAATTTTATAATTTCATATTGAGATTTGGAAATATATATTTCCAAGTATTTTTCCAAGTATTCTTCTTGTTCCTGACCCACTTGGATGCATTTGGATCATACTTGAATTTTTCAGAGTACAAGGATAATAACATTTTAATGTTTGCATACATCACTGAAGTTTTTAGGGAAGTGTTAAACATATTCCTTTACAATGAACTAAAATTTCAAATGGCAGAGCTAAATGTATTTTAGCACAGAAACCCTGATTAAATCCTAATTTTAACATTGACTTTTGGTAAGGCTGTCCGAATGGATTGACAATAGTACCTATGTCACACAGCTGTTGTTTTCACCAGTAGAACAGATTCTTCTAGGGATGGATTAGAAATGGAAAGAGATGAATTTGTCCTAAGTGGACTCTTTCTGTTCTAATGTGCATTCAGCCCATACAAAGGCAGTCAGGTCTTTCTGTCTTCTTTTTCTCCATCAGGCTTCCCTTGCTGTGTTTTTGGAACAGGAACTTTGTGTTTGTGGATTTGTAACAGCCCAATACCTCAAGGAACCACAGTAACTTCTTTTTAGCGGAAAGAGAACTTCAGCACAATCTAGTAACAGACCTATCTGCACAGGCAATCTATGAAAGAAAGAGGATCTGAACCTCACCTCCAAACCACCTACCGGACCACTGTCAGCTTCTTTCACAATGCCCCTTTTATTTCAAAGCAAGATCTTCTAAAAAACTCACACTAGTAGGTGGTACCAATGCTGAAGCAATACATAAAACTGCCAGAGCAAAATATTTTACATCGTATTTGTTGTATAATTTTAATAGAGTAACATTCAGCAGACTCATATTAGGCACCACTCAATTTGAATACAGTAAGTTAGCTTTAGTTTACCTGTACTGACAGCAGTCAGGTTTTGCTGATAAAGCCTACTTGTTTTCTCCCTATTCAAAATACATCTCAGAGACTTTACTCTGGTTTTCTTTTTCTTTTTAACAAAGCTCCTAACAGTGAAGGTATTTAGTGGAAACTAGCAGCTTGCTCTCAAGAGAGCTGATCAGTCTTCCTCTGTTTGTACATTTCATTTACATCCATTCTGGCACATTTTAAAACTACAGACAGAAAAAAACCCCAGCATTTTGTTTTAAAGTGGAGATACAAGAAGAAATTATTGCATGTTATTTTACCTATAATCTTGCTAGTTGGGATTTTCCTTTTTTTTTTTTTTTTAATGAAAGAAAATAAACAAAAGATATTGCAACATATTTCAAACTGCAAGCTTTTAAAAAGCATCATTATCTTTTTTCTTTCTAGTCATAGGAGCAGAACAGCCCACAGGTGCTGTGTAGGGTATTTTGCAGCCTCATTTATTTAGAAATTAATCTCACCTGGCAAAGTAGAAACTATTTGCTATTCCCAGCAGTGATGACCTAAAAAGTCAGCATTAAACAGTATTTGTTAGACATTTTATAATGTAATCAGGCCTCTTTATTGATGCTTGCTGCTGAGAAGGGCAGAAAGGTTCTCCCAGAGAAAGTAGTGGAAACTCAGTTTCAGCAAATCACTTAAGCAGGCGCTTATTTAAATCTGTGTTCCAATTTAAGCAGCTGCTTATATTCCATCAGAGTAAACTGGTCTCAAAAATGTACCTCAGTGCTGTGCTAAAGCTGGGATAGCACCCTGATTAAAGCCTAAATTTGGAAACACTTATACTTCTGGCTTTTCTTTCAAGATTTTTGAGAATTTCAGAACCCCTACTTATGTGTTAACTTATCTGCAATGAATGAGAACATTTGCTTCCTCCGTATGAAATCTCATTGGCTGATGAAGAAAATATTGTTTAACATTTAGGAAGATAAATCAGAAATAAAGTCTTATCTCTTCTGTACTAAAAAATGCTAAATCAAAATGAACTGTCATTCCCCTAGCAAGGTGAATAGCCATGCTTGTAATGAAGAGCATTTGTGCAGAAATGTAACATTCACACAGGCACTCGCATTCTCACCATCGAGTCACAGCTGAGCCTGAAAATAGATGCTCTCCCTTCTTGGGACCAGTAAAGGCCTCTCCACCTTTTCATAAGAGCATGTGTCTGAGTCACAGCACCATGCCTAGATGTCACTGTTAGTAACCACATTCAGCCTGACAAAATAGCCTATGTCTCATTAGCCAGTTCAGTCTTGAAAAACAGCTTATTTATATATTTTTCTAACCTCTGCGCTGGCTCAGAGTTACCATATTTCTATGTCAAATGAACTTCTGTTTACCAAATTCCCAGTTCTAAATGTCTCAGGTAAATTGATGGCAGTTATCTCTGAGTGGTAATGGCACAATTAATGCTGGAAAAAAGTATAACAAATAAGTGTAGTAAGCCATGCCTCTGCTACAAAGAGTTTTGTATATTTACATGGGAGTAACTGGGAAAAGGAAAATGACATTTATGAAAGAAATGCAAAGGTGGAGGAAGGAAAAATAAATACTCTTACAAAGTACAACTTTTTGAACATTTTCTGTCAATAAATAAATATTCAGCGTTTTGGAGATGTGGTTTGCACACTTGGTTTTATTCCTGACATCCAAATTATTTTTTCTGTTTGAGTAACCTCCAGAAATTGATGTAGGGTTCTAGATAAAGACTTGTGCTAATTTGGGCTGGGATAGAGTTAATGTTCTTCATAGTAGCTGGTATGGGGCTATGTTTTGGACTTGTGCTGGAAACAGTGTTGATAATACAAAAATGGTTTAGTTACAGCTGAGCAGTGCTTACACAGAGTCAAGGCCTTTTCTGCTTCTCACCCCACCCCACCAGAGAGTAGTCTTGCGGGGGCACAAGAAGTTGGGAGGGGACGCAGCTGGGACAGCTGACCCCAACTGGGCAAAGGGACATTCCATACCATGTAATGTCATGCTCAGCATATATAGCTAGGGGTAGAAGAAGGAAGGGGGGACGTTCTGAATTATGGTGTTTGTCTTCCCAAGTACCGGTTACACGTGATGGAACCCTGCTTTCCTGGAGATGGCTGAACATCTCCCTGCCAGTGGGAAGTAGTGAATGAATTTCTTGTTTTTGTTTGCTCGCATGCACAGCTTTTGTTCCAGCTATTAAACTGCCTATCTCAACTCACGAGTTTTCTCACTTTTCCAATTCTCTCCCCCCTCCCACTGTGAGGGGAGTGAGCAAGTGGTTGTGTGGTCCTTAGTTGCCAGCTGGGGTTAAACCACAATAAGACTACAGGATCATCAGACATACAGATGGTAAAAAATCTATAGTCCTTCTGTCTCGGACCTTCTTCATCAAGGATTAACATATAGCCAGAAAGATCAGATTTCTAGTTTGTACAGTATTTGGGGATTTTTGAAGATGAAAGGCACCATTCAAACTTTAGCTATTACCATTGCAGAAGGCAATCTTTACTATCACAGTATGGGTAAGTGCTATAATTAGGGACAGATAGTGTTGCTACTGTTATTCATTTATATTACTGACAGTTCTGAAATTATCTTGCGGGGAAAAGCAGAAATTACTTGAGAACCTATTCCTGATTCTGATCCCTAATTAATTGAGTGTATAATCCCTTGGAGACATATACTCTTTTACCTGAAATATTACAGTAGTTACTGTTAGCATGAAAGCCAGTATATTGTTCTTTATGTGCAGTGAGACACTGAATATGATATTGTAGAATTTTATACTTCTGCTTTCCTTTGAACATCCAGGTTCAAGCTGCTACTACCTGATCCACAAATACATCTACTGAGCAAGGTCTGTTCCTTTATGTAGCAGATATAATTACTGCAACATAATTGAGAGGCTTGAAAACGTTTAAGAACATTTCACAAACTCAGTTTAATTTTTCATCTCTTTTTTGGAAACAGTGGTGTATATGGCTTTTTTACTTGAATATTAAACTTGGCATTACAATGTTTATTCACCTGCAAGCAATGTCAATTTACAACATAAAATTTACTTTAATACTAGAAATGCTCATCCTGCCCAAGGAAAATTTCATTTGTCCAGCACTAAAGAACTGAAAAAATCTTCAGTCTGACATAGGCAACCAGTAGCAGAACTGCATCAAAGTCAGCATAACTGGCAACTTATGGATTTAACATGTTTGTAGAGAACATTCAGCACATTTTGCCTAACTGGTGATTCATGAGAAGGGTGCCTAATTCAGCAAAAATATTATTTACTGTGAAAAAGGCTTTTACAGTTTATTATTTGTGATAACATGTAAGAATAAAATCCAGTGGATGCTTTCCTTTCTCTTGGCCCTATAGCATTGACAGCAGTTAAACTTTTTCGTCAGCAGCTCAGCACCAGGTATTTACAATTTGTAGGAAATGGCTGGTTTTGAATGCTCGCCTTTATAATTTCTGTACTTGAAGACTTAACTAGCTTCTCAAGCAGATATGGGTTACGGCTGAGATATTCATAGAATCATAGAATCATTTTGGTTGGAAGAGACCTTTAAGATTATCATGTCCAACTATTAACCTACTACAACCAACTTACCACTAAACCATGTCCCTCAGCACTACATCTACACATCTTTTAAATACCTCCAGGGATGGCAACTTAACCCCTTCCCTGGGCAACCTGTTCCAATGCTTGACAATGCTTTCAGTGAAGAAATTTTTCCTAATACCCAGTCTCAACCTCCCCTGGTGCAACTTGAGGCCATTTCTTCTTGTCCTATCATCTATTACTTGGGAAAAGAGGCTGACCCCTACCTAGCTACAACCCCCCTTCAGGTAGTTGTAGAGACCAACAAGGTCTCACCTGAGCCTCCTTTTCTCCAGACTAAACAGCCCCAGTTCCCTCAGCCACTTCTCATAAGACTTGTCCTTTAGACCCCTCACCAGCTTTGTTGCCCTTCTCTGAACACTCTCCAATACCTCAATGTCTGTCTTGTAGTGAGGGGCCTGTGTGAGCCGACTTGGGCAGGACGCAGGAACAACCACAAAACCATGGATTAAAGACAAAGACCAAATTTAATCTCAATACCTGGTGAATCAGGGAATCTCCGAAGCAACACTTTGACAGGGGGATGCAAGCAGGCCATGCAGGTACCGCAGAGTGGGAGAAAGTCTTTGTTAGTAGCAGTGTGTGAGCTCTGACTTGCTTTTCTCTGCTTTTCAAGGGTTCAATCAGGCATAGTTTTCCACTGTGCTTTGGTCTTCTTCAACAACAAGGCAGTGATCTCGTGTATGCTAGATAAGGTGTCCCTGAGTCCATCCCAAGTTTACGTTATCTAAGTGTAGATGTTCTAATTGTGAGCACACAAGGCTGAACAACAATTGGTGTCATATGTGTTGTCCAGTGCCCCAGGTGCAAGCCACTTGAGCGTGTTTACAATCCTCCTTGCCAGTCTTCCATTATTTTCCCACAGGGCCCAAAACCGAACACAGTATTCGAGGTGTGTTGAATGGTCTCACCATTGCCAAGTACAGAGGTCCAATCACTTCCCTAGTCCTGCTGGCCACACTATTCCGGATACAGGCCAGGATGCTGTTGGCCTTCTTGGCCACCTGGCCACACTGCTGGCTCATATTCAGCTGACTGTCTA
>NW_009647046.1:254714-260130 GCF_000708025.1 Charadrius vociferus
TGCCCCAGGTGCAGGACCCGTCACTTGGCCTTGTTGAACCTCATATAGTTGGCTCCGGCCCATCAATCCAGCCTGTCCAGGTGCCTCTGTAGAGCCATCCTACCCTCAAGCAGGTCCGCACTCCCATCTAACTTGGTGGTGTTGGTGCAAACTTACTGAAGGTGCACTCGATCCCCTTGTCCAGATCATTGATAAAGGTATCAAAGAGAAGAACATGCCCCAATACTGAGCCCTGGGGAGCACCACTTGTGACCAGCCACCAATTGGATTTAACTCCATTCACCACAACTCTTTGGGCCTGGCCCTCCAGCCAGTTTTTCATCGAGAAAAGCATACACCCATCCAAGTCACGAGTCACTTTCTCCAGGAGAATGTTGTGGGAAACAGCATCAAAACCTTTACTAAAGTCTAGGTAGGCAACATCTACAGCCTTTCCCTTGTCCAGTAAGCAGGTCACCTTGTCATAGAAGGAGATCAGGTAAGTCAAGTACAACCTGCCTTTCATGAACCCATGCTGATCACCTGGTTGTCCTGCATGTACCGCATCACAGCACTCAAGACAATCTGTTCCATAACCTTCTCAGGCACCGAAGTCAGACTGACAGGCCTGCAATTCCCTGAATCCTCCTTCCAGCCCTTCTTGTAGATGGGCATTACATTTGCTATCTTCCAGTCAACTGCGACCTCCCCACTTAGCCAGGACTACTGATAAATGATGGAAAGTGGCTTGGTGAGCACATCTGCCAGCTCCCTCAATACCCTTGGGTGGATCACATCTGGCCTTATAGACTTGTGTGTATTTAAGTGATGTAGCAGGTCACTAACCATTTCCACTTGGATTATGGTGGGCTCAGTCTTTTCCCCATCCATGTCATCTAGCTCAGGGGGCTGGGTACCCAGAAAGCAACTGGTCTTACTATTAAAGACTGAGACAAAGTTGGCATTAAATACCTTAGCATTTCCTCATCCTTGATGATTATGTTTCCCCCCACATCCAATAAAGGATGGAGATTATCCTTAGTCCTCCTTTTTTTTGTTAATGTATTTACAGAAACCTTTTTTATTGCCTTCTACAGCAGTAGCCAGATTAAGCTCTAGTTGGGCTTTGACCCTTCTAATTTTCTCCCTGCATAGCCTCATGACATCTTTGTAGTCTTCCTGAGTAGCCTGCCCCTTCTTCCATAGGCCATAAACTTTCCTTTTCTTCCTGAGTTCCAGCCAAAGCTCTTGGTTTAGCCAGGCTGGTCTTCTTCCCTGCTGGCTTGTCTTATATCACATAGGGACTGCCTGCTCCTGTGTGTTAAAGATTTCCTTCTTGAAGAATGTCCAGCCTTCCTGGACTGCCTTTGCCCTTCAGAACTGTTTCCCAAGGGACCCTGTCAACCAAGCTCCTAAAGAGGTCAAAGTCTGCCCTCCAGCAGTCCAAGGTGACCCCTCTCCTTACTTCTCCAAGAATTGAAAACTCTACCATTTCATGATCGCTACCTCCAACTTTCACATCGCCAAGTCCTCTGTTCACAAACAACAGGTCTAGCAAGTCACTTTCCCTAGTTGGCCTGCACACCAGCTGTGTCAGGAAGTTAAATTCCACACACTACAGGAACCTCTTAGACTGATTCCTCCCTGCTCAATTATATTTCCAGTAGACATCCGGTAAGTTTAAGTCCCCCACAGGAACAAGCAGTAGCAATAGTGAGACTTCTCCCAGCTGCTTATAGAATATTTCATCTGCCTCTTGATCCTGGTTGGGCAGTCCATAGCAGACTTGGCCCTTCCCCTGATTCTGACCCAGAAACACTCAACCCTATCATCACCATCATTAAATTCAAGACAATCAAAACACTCCCTGACATACAGGGCCACTCCACCACCTCTCCTTCCTGGCCCATCCCTTCTGAAGAGTTTATAGCCATCCAATACAGCACTCCAGTTACGTGTATTATCTCACCATTTTTCTGTAATGGCAACTATATCATAGTTTTCATGCTGCATAATGGCTTCCAGCTCCTCCTGTTTGTTGCGTATGCTGTGTGCATTGGTGTAGATGTACTTCAGTTGGGCTATTGATCCCATCACCTTTGTGGGGGGAGAAGCCTTAATTCCTACCTGACCATTCCCAGGTACTTCTGTGATTTCTAGCCCATCAATATCCTTTGAGTCTTTGCTATCACATGGCACTCCATCTCCTACCTCCACTAGGATGGCAGACCAAAGGACCTCACTAGCACACTGTCCCACAAACATTGATGTGTCGCACCCAGGCTTGTCTCTATTGAGCCTGGTTTTACTCCTTTCCCCCTTCAAATCTAGTTTAAAGCCCTTTCAGTGAGCCCTGCCAACTCCTGTGCAATACACTATTTCACCCTTTGCAAAAGGTGCACCCTGTCTGTCGCCTGCAGGCCTGGTGTCGTGTAAACTGTCCCATGACCAAAAAAACTGAAGTCCTGCTGGTGACACCAGGCTCAGAGACAGGTATTGATCTGTTGGGTCCTCCTGTCTTTTTCTTTCATCATTCCCTGCAACTGGAAGGCCAGAGGAGAACACTACTTGTGCTACCGATCCCTTAACCAGTCATCCCAAGGCCCTGAAGTCACTCTTGATTGCCCTCAGTCTTCTTGTTGCAGCTTCATTGCTCCCTACCTGAAAAATCAATAATGGATAGTAATCTGAGGGCCGTACTAGGATAGGAAGTTTTCTCTTCACATCTTTAACCTGGGCACCAGGGAAGCAGCAGACTTCCCTAAGTGGGTCTGGTCTGCATATCAGGCCTTCTGTTCCCTTCAGAAGGGAATCTCCTATGACAATGACCCATCTCTTTTTCTTTATGAAAGCAGGTTTGATGCAGGGTGTAGACTGACATAACCTCAGCAACGCTTCCAAGTTAGAAAAACCATCGTCCTCATTACCGTTGGGTTCCACTTGCAGAGCCTCATACCTGTTATGCAAGGGTACCTGGGAAGGTGGAATTGTTGCTGAGGAGATGTGCCTGCTGAGCTGGGCAGGAACCTGTTGCCATTGCCCTCTATCCTTCAGGTTACTGTGTTCAGACAGGTGGAGAGAAGGTAGGGAATCCTCCATATTATGTATCTTGTCTTCCTGTTGGGCCTGTCTCAGGGAAGCTAGGATGTAATCCCAGAGGACAGTATCTCTCTCTCAGTCCCTGATGCTCCTCAACCTACTCACCTCCTCCCAGAGCTCTGTTACTAAGCAGAGGAGTTTCTCTACGTGGGCACACCTCCCACAGGTGTGCTCTCTGCTGCTGTCCTGTGCCAGTGAAAGAGCCGGGCACACCCCACAGCCTAACACCTGGATGGCAGCATGTTCCCACCAGAGCTCTGTCTGGGAAGCTGCATCAGTTGTGGTGGGTGCAGAACTTACAGAGGCCATGGCTTTCCACTGGATGGAGACCATCACTTTCTTGCTGAACTGGCAGAGATTTCAGCACCCTTCCTGAGTGCCCTTCAGCACACACTGCCGCTCCACACCCTGGCTGCCGTGCCGTGCCCTGTTCGCAGCGCTCCTGGTCACTCATGCTCCCTAGGGCCATATAAATCCCTCACAGTTTCTCCCGGCCACGCCCAGGTCATGTCAGCCTTGGTGGTGAGAGCTGCTGGCTCCTGGTGGGGCTCTCTGCTCTTCCTGTGGTTTCCCTGGATCCCGAAACCCCCCTGTTGGCCTCCATCTAGTGCCCAGCCACAGTGCTTACAGTGTCCGCCGCTGGTCTCCTCGCCGACACAGCATTGGAATACTTAGCATTGGATTCATAGCATTGGAAGGGATGTAGGTACATCCTTTCTCTTAAAACAGATGGGAGTACTTATGAAGACACTGTTTATATTTGCTGAGGGTTTCCATACTGACTTTTCTGTGCAACATGTGAATCAGTATTCTGCATAGTATGCATTGTACTGTAATGACAGTACAGATCTAAGCCAAAGGAAAATATTAGTTGAATATTTCCTATGAAATATGTGGTTCCTTCCTCTTGACAAATCATTTAAACTGCTTTGATGCTTGTCATACAGTACTTTGAGACATCATCATTTACTTTAATTTAATGAAAACTGAAAATACAAATGTGTGCGTGTCTTGTTTCAGTGAAATTAAAAACCCCATACTTTATCATTAATGTTTAACATACTAGATATTGATAGATACTTTGTATTGATAGATATAAATAATGATAATATTTGTAGAAGCTGGGGAAGTTGTGTAAGTCCATCTTAATCTACAGAGCTATCTTTACAACTTGAAGGACTGTTGCTTTCAAACTCTTTATTATTTTGTCGGGTTTGGGTTTTACTATGCCAGATGATATAAATTACCTGTTTTCTCATGAAAGATATTTTCCCAGGTAAAGAAATCTCTATTGTCAAGGCCTTAAATCATATACCCACACAGAACACCCAAGTTAACTATCATTTTTAACACTTATGTGACTGAAACAGACTTGCCCTTTGTCATTTAAAAGTGCTACAGAAATTTACCTATAATTTTTAGATCTGTCAAAAATAAGACTTTCCTGGCTCTGTGAATTTTTTGCTTTCTTGCTTGTTTTTGTGCTTCTGCAAATTCTCTAGAACAATTTGCTTAACTTATAACCCTGTATTCAGGTTATGACTTATTATCCAAGAATCCTATAATTTTTTCCAAATCATTTACTTCAACATGACTCTGATGGTATAAACATATTGAAGGTATGAAGGTCCCATGGCACCATAGACTTGTAGATAGACACATTCCTGCCATGTTATATGGTACATATGCATGTGCAGCCCAAAATACATCAGAAATTGATCCATATTGCATTGTAAAATAATTTTCAACAGGCTCTTCTACCATGCTCAACAGTTTAAGGTTCCTGCTTCTCAGGCTTTTCTCTCCAATTGAAGCCACATTTTTGGATGCCTTTTATATATATGTTTGCATTTATGTATGTCTCAGGAATTGCTAAACTTCAGTTAATTATTCAGGGAAGATAGCAAAATAGTAACATATGCATTTTCCCAGATTGATTCTAAATTAAATTTCTGTTCCTATTCCTAGTCTTTTCAGGTGCCTTAACATCCTGTGAGAGTGTTTGCAACTTCACAAAGTCATCATCAGCAGCGAATTTCATTAATAACTTTACCCCTTTGGTTCAGAGTATTAATGAGGACGTTTAATAAGAACAGGCACAAGATCCTGCACTACCCTATTATTAATAACATCAATATATTTATTTAATACTTGGAAACTACTCTGCTTTTTTATGACATACTATATCTTCTCAATTAGACTGCTGTTCTTCTGTTGTGCAGCAAGCAATCCAATTTGGTACTGCATATTTTGATTTGTGCTAACACTCCTATACACTAATCTTACTAATATCCCTTACATTTATTTATGTCATAAATCAATCTGTCCTGCATTCCTG
>NW_009647046.1:264569-270028 GCF_000708025.1 Charadrius vociferus
TCCGCCATCATTTTTTTTAGCCGCTCTTCCCCAAGCCTGTAGCACTGCCTGGGGTTGTTGTGACCCAAGTGCAGGACCCGTCACTTGGCCTTGTTGAACCTCATATAGTTGGCTCCGGCCCATCAATCCAGCCTGTCCAGGTGCCTCTGTAGAGCCATCCTACCCTCAAGCAGGTCCGCACTCCCATCTAACTTGGTGGTGTTGGTGCAAACTTACTGAAGGTGCACTCGATCCCCTTGTCCAGATCATTGATAAAGGTATCAAAGAGAAGAACATGCCCCAATACTGAGCCCTGGGGAGCACCACTTGTGACCAGCCACCAATTGGATTTAACTCCATTCACCACAACTCTTTGGGCCTGGCCCTCCAGCCAGTTTTTCATCGAGAAAAGCATACACCCATCCAAGTCACGAGTCACTTTCTCCAGGAGAATGTTGTGGGAAACAGCATCAAAACCTTTACTAAAGTCTAGGTAGGCAACATCTACAGCCTTTCCCTTGTCCAGTAAGCAGGTCACCTTGTCATAGAAGGAGATCAGGTAAGTCAAGTACAACCTGCCTTTCATGAACCCATGCTGATCACCTGGTTGTCCTGCATGTACCGCATCACAGCACTCAAGACAATCTGTTCCATAACCTTCTCAGGCACCGAAGTCAGACTGACAGGCCTGCAATTCCCTGAATCCTCCTTCCAGCCCTTCTTGTAGATGGGCATTACATTTGCTATCTTCCAGTCAACTGCGACCTCCCCACTTAGCCAGGACTACTGATAAATGATGGAAAGTGGCTTGGTGAGCACATCTGCCAGCTCCCTCAATACCCTTGGGTGGATCACATCTGGCCTTATAGACTTGTGTGTATTTAAGTGATGTAGCAGGTCACTAACCATTTCCACTTGGATTATGGTGGGCTCAGTCTTTTCCCCATCCATGTCATCTAGCTCAGGGGGCTGGGTACCCAGAAAGCAACTGGTCTTACTATTAAAGACTGAGACAAAGTTGGCATTAAATACCTTAGCATTTCCTCATCCTTGATGATTATGTTTCCCCCCACATCCAATAAAGGATGGAGATTATCCTTAGTCCTCCTTTTTTTTGTTAATGTATTTACAGAAACCTTTTTTATTGCCTTCTACAGCAGTAGCCAGATTAAGCTCTAGTTGGGCTTTGACCCTTCTAATTTTCTCCCTGCATAGCCTCATGACATCTTTGTAGTCTTCCTGAGTAGCCTGCCCCTTCTTCCATAGGCCATAAACTTTCCTTTTCTTCCTGAGTTCCAGCCAAAGCTCTTGGTTTAGCCAGGCTGGTCTTCTTCCCTGCTGGCTTGTCTTATATCACATAGGGACTGCCTGCTCCTGTGTGTTAAAGATTTCCTTCTTGAAGAATGTCCAGCCTTCCTGGACTGCCTTTGCCCTTCAGAACTGTTTCCCAAGGGACCCTGTCAACCAAGCTCCTAAAGAGGTCAAAGTCTGCCCTCCAGCAGTCCAAGGTGACCCCTCTCCTTACTTCTCCAAGAATTGAAAACTCTACCATTTCATGATCGCTACCTCCAACTTTCACATCGCCAAGTCCTCTGTTCACAAACAACAGGTCTAGCAAGTCACTTTCCCTAGTTGGCCTGCACACCAGCTGTGTCAGGAAGTTAAATTCCACACACTACAGGAACCTCTTAGACTGATTCCTCCCTGCTCAATTATATTTCCAGTAGACATCCGGTAAGTTTAAGTCCCCCACAGGAACAAGCAGTAGCAATAGTGAGACTTCTCCCAGCTGCTTATAGAATATTTCATCTGCCTCTTGATCCTGGTTGGGCAGTCCATAGCAGACTTGGCCCTTCCCCTGATTCTGACCCAGAAACACTCAACCCTATCATCACCATCATTAAATTCAAGACAATCAAAACACTCCCTGACATACAGGGCCACTCCACCACCTCTCCTTCCTGGCCCATCCCTTCTGAAGAGTTTATAGCCATCCAATACAGCACTCCAGTTACGTGTATTATCTCACCATTTTTCTGTAATGGCAACTATATCATAGTTTTCATGCTGCATAATGGCTTCCAGCTCCTCCTGTTTGTTGCGTATGCTGTGTGCATTGGTGTAGATGTACTTCAGTTGGGCTATTGATCCCATCACCTTTGTGGGGGGAGAAGCCTTAATTCCTACCTGACCATTCCCAGGTACTTCTGTGATTTCTAGCCCATCAATATCCTTTGAGTCTTTGCTATCACATGGCACTCCATCTCCTACCTCCACTAGGATGGCAGACCAAAGGACCTCACTAGCACACTGTCCCACAAACATTGATGTGTCGCACCCAGGCTTGTCTCTATTGAGCCTGGTTTTACTCCTTTCCCCCTTCAAATCTAGTTTAAAGCCCTTTCAGTGAGCCCTGCCAACTCCTGTGCAATACACTATTTCACCCTTTGCAAAAGGTGCACCCTGTCTGTCGCCTGCAGGCCTGGTGTCGTGTAAACTGTCCCATGACCAAAAAAACTGAAGTCCTGCTGGTGACACCAGGCTCAGAGACAGGTATTGATCTGTTGGGTCCTCCTGTCTTTTTCTTTCATCATTCCCTGCAACTGGAAGGCCAGAGGAGAACACTACTTGTGCTACCGATCCCTTAACCAGTCATCCCAAGGCCCTGAAGTCACTCTTGATTGCCCTCAGTCTTCTTGTTGCAGCTTCATTGCTCCCTACCTGAAAAATCAATAATGGATAGTAATCTGAGGGCCGTACTAGGATAGGAAGTTTTCTCTTCACATCTTTAACCTGGGCACCAGGGAAGCAGCAGACTTCCCTAAGTGGGTCTGGTCTGCATATCAGGCCTTCTGTTCCCTTCAGAAGGGAATCTCCTATGACAATGACCCATCTCTTTTTCTTTATGAAAGCAGGTTTGATGCAGGGTGTAGACTGACATAACCTCAGCAACGCTTCCAAGTTAGAAAAACCATCGTCCTCATTACCGTTGGGTTCCACTTGCAGAGCCTCATACCTGTTATGCAAGGGTACCTGGGAAGGTGGAATTGTTGCTGAGGAGATGTGCCTGCTGAGCTGGGCAGGAACCTGTTGCCATTGCCCTCTATCCTTCAGGTTACTGTGTTCAGACAGGTGGAGAGAAGGTAGGGAATCCTCCATATTATGTATCTTGTCTTCCTGTTGGGCCTGTCTCAGGGAAGCTAGGATGTAATCCCAGAGGACAGTATCTCTCTCTCAGTCCCTGATGCTCCTCAACCTACTCACCTCCTCCCAGAGCTCTGTTACTAAGCAGAGGAGTTTCTCTACGTGGGCACACCTCCCACAGGTGTGCTCTCTGCTGCTGTCCTGTGCCAGTGAAAGAGCCGGGCACACCCCACAGCCTAACACCTGGATGGCAGCATGTTCCCACCAGAGCTCTGTCTGGGAAGCTGCATCAGTTGTGGTGGGTGCAGAACTTACAGAGGCCATGGCTTTCCACTGGATGGAGACCATCACTTTCTTGCTGAACTGGCAGAGATTTCAGCACCCTTCCTGAGTGCCCTTCAGCACACACTGCCGCTCCACACCCTGGCTGCCGTGCCGTGCCCTGTTCGCAGCGCTCCTGGTCACTCATGCTCCCTAGGGCCATATAAATCCCTCACAGTTTCTCCCGGCCACGCCCAGGTCATGTCAGCCTTGGTGGTGAGAGCTGCTGGCTCCTGGTGGGGCTCTCTGCTCTTCCTGTGGTTTCCCTGGATCCCGAAACCCCCCTGTTGGCCTCCATCTAGTGCCCAGCCACAGTGCTTACAGTGTCCGCCGCTGGTCTCCTCGCCGACACAGCATTGGAATACTTAGCATTGGATTCATAGCATTGGAAGGGATGTAGGTACATCCTTTCTCTTAAAACAGATGGGAGTACTTATGAAGACACTGTTTATATTTGCTGAGGGTTTCCATACTGACTTTTCTGTGCAACATGTGAATCAGTATTCTGCATAGTATGCATTGTACTGTAATGACAGTACAGATCTAAGCCAAAGGAAAATATTAGTTGAATATTTCCTATGAAATATGTGGTTCCTTCCTCTTGACAAATCATTTAAACTGCTTTGATGCTTGTCATACAGTACTTTGAGACATCATCATTTACTTTAATTTAATGAAAACTGAAAATACAAATGTGTGCGTGTCTTGTTTCAGTGAAATTAAAAACCCCATACTTTATCATTAATGTTTAACATACTAGATATTGATAGATACTTTGTATTGATAGATATAAATAATGATAATATTTGTAGAAGCTGGGGAAGTTGTGTAAGTCCATCTTAATCTACAGAGCTATCTTTACAACTTGAAGGACTGTTGCTTTCAAACTCTTTATTATTTTGTCGGGTTTGGGTTTTACTATGCCAGATGATATAAATTACCTGTTTTCTCATGAAAGATATTTTCCCAGGTAAAGAAATCTCTATTGTCAAGGCCTTAAATCATATACCCACACAGAACACCCAAGTTAACTATCATTTTTAACACTTATGTGACTGAAACAGACTTGCCCTTTGTCATTTAAAAGTGCTACAGAAATTTACCTATAATTTTTAGATCTGTCAAAAATAAGACTTTCCTGGCTCTGTGAATTTTTTGCTTTCTTGCTTGTTTTTGTGCTTCTGCAAATTCTCTAGAACAATTTGCTTAACTTATAACCCTGTATTCAGGTTATGACTTATTATCCAAGAATCCTATAATTTTTTCCAAATCATTTACTTCAACATGACTCTGATGGTATAAACATATTGAAGGTATGAAGGTCCCATGGCACCATAGACTTGTAGATAGACACATTCCTGCCATGTTATATGGTACATATGCATGTGCAGCCCAAAATACATCAGAAATTGATCCATATTGCATTGTAAAATAATTTTCAACAGGCTCTTCTACCATGCTCAACAGTTTAAGGTTCCTGCTTCTCAGGCTTTTCTCTCCAATTGAAGCCACATTTTTGGATGCCTTTTATATATATGTTTGCATTTATGTATGTCTCAGGAATTGCTAAACTTCAGTTAATTATTCAGGGAAGATAGCAAAATAGTAACATATGCATTTTCCCAGATTGATTCTAAATTAAATTTCTGTTCCTATTCCTAGTCTTTTCAGGTGCCTTAACATCCTGTGAGAGTGTTTGCAACTTCACAAAGTCATCATCAGCAGCGAATTTCATTAATAACTTTACCCCTTTGGTTCAGAGTATTAATGAGGACGTTTAATAAGAACAGGCACAAGATCCTGCACTACCCTATTATTAATAACATCAATATATTTATTTAATACTTGGAAACTACTCTGCTTTTTTATGACATACTATATCTTCTCAATTAGACTGCTGTTCTTCTGTTGTGCAGCAAGCAATCCAATTTGGTACTGCATATTTTGATTTGTGCTAACACTCCTATACACTAATCTTACTAATATCCCTTACATTTATTTATGTCATAAATTAA